>NC_039296.1:582500-765000 GCF_003368295.1 Carassius auratus
ATAATGATCTGAGATATCATCACTTGGCTGAATAATTTCAACACTATCAACATCAATTCCATGTGACAGTATTAAATCTAGAGTATGATTTCGACAATGAGTAGGTCCTGAAACATGTTGTCTAACACCAATAGAGTTCAGAATGTCTATAAATGCTGATCCCAATGCATCTTTTTCATTATCGACATGGATGTTAAAATCACCAACTATTAAAACTTTATCTGCAGCCAGAACTAACTCGGATGTAAAATCACCAAACTCTTTAATAAAGTCTGTATGGTGCCCTGGTGGCCTGTATACAGTAGCCAGTACAAACATAACAGGGGATTTATCATTAACATTGGTTTCTCTGGATAATGTTATATGAAGCACCATTACTTCAAACCAGTTGTACAGTACTTGAAGCCCACTATCTGAGAAATCCTGAAAACATTGTTATAAATGAAAGTAAAACTGCCCCTGATTGCACAAACTGAGACGCATTTTAATCATTTACATTTTGAATATATGAAACTGATTTTGTGAAAATGCATTTACATTTTTTGTATTTTATGTTTCAGACTAAAAACTAAACTTAACCTGATGAGCAAAAAGTGATTGAGTGATTTAAAACTGATTTTATGTTTTAGTTTTTGTTGTTTAATATGCAAAAAAAAAAAAAAACATATTTCAGTTGATATGCCACTGTCTTCTGTTATATTCTGCTGTATAACACCAATCCTCCATCTCATATGTGTGAGATGATGAGTGCTGGCCATCGTCACTCACATTGGTCATTAGAGTTTAACTCATATGGAGTGAAAACAAAGTCTCAGAAGACCGCTGAGAAATGCAGAGGAGGTTTCCTGAGCGGGAACATTTGGGACAGAAAGCACTGTGCTCTGTGTCTCATGCAGGCGGATCCACGCTGAATGCGGAGGACTCTGAAGGCAGATTTAGGAGTCAGACTTTGGTCTGCCATCATGACACCGTGACCCGCCGCTGGAGAGACGTGATCTCAGGGGGCTTCTGACGGCCTCCAGACACACAAACACTGAGACATCAATAATCTAATGATTACTCATTCTAGAAATCATTTAAAAGGCAAATGATGACTCTTTTACATGATTAGAGACGGTCCAAATGTCTGTTGATCTTGGATATTTCCTGTCATCTTTTGCTCAAAATCAAACTGTTTCTTTCTTACAATAGACACAAATGGAAGAATTATTAAAAATACACCAGTCCCTCTTTTTCATGCAGTTATATAGCTCATATGACTCAAGCACAGCATTCCATGTCTCTGGAAACCATATGATAGATCTGCATGAGAGACAGATTCAAATTTTAGTCCATTTCAACTACTGCGATCCAATCACTAGGCCATCGCTGGAGAAATCAACTTTTTCCCTGATCCGAAGTAACCACATTCACTGTTCAGGTCAAAGAACAGAAGAATTTTATTTTCTGTTCATTTGAAGAAAAAACTAAATGGGTTTGTAATGACATGAAAGTGAGTAAATAATGAGATTTTTTTGGAAACTACACCTTCTTTATCTGATTCCTCGAGTGGATGTCAGTCACGTGCAAACATGAGCTCGCAATGCTGTGGCCTTTCACGCGCTGCGACTGCTCTTACTTTAGCTCATCCACATGTAGCAGCGATGCAAGGAGGCCAAAGGAAGGACCCTGGGGACGAGTCCAGAGCAGGGGGAAACCCCTTCATTAGATGTCAAACGAGCTGCGAGGAGGAGACTCGGCTCGTCCTGTGGGAGTCCAGAGAAGAGCGGAGCAGAGATAGCACTACACTGACCCACACTGTGAGCATTTATGATGTTTGCAGTTTCATGTTTTCATTAAAAGAAGCTCTTCAGCTCTTCAGACATGGCTTTTGGGACATTTATTGGGGAATAGAAGTGCTGTAATGTTTTGATAACCTTTCAGACTCTTGTAATCCTGCCACGGATGGCTTGAGCAAGTCTGCTGCCCTCCTCTGAACTCTAAACCATGAGTTAGGAGAGGAATGGATGTGAAAGCAGAGGCGCTGAGGATGAGACCAAGCTCATGTGGGACAAACACAGAGCGGCAGGAGAGTCAGACTGGGTCGCTGGTCTCCCAGTACGTGAGGGTTTCACGAGGAAAGAGTGGTTCTGAAGCTGACAGCTCTGTGTACATCCATTATACACAAACAATTCACAGACCTGAACGTCAAATGCAACAAGTAGCTCTTCAAACCTGTTTTGAAGACGTTCCCACATGAATGCAGCTGGAGAGAGCAGGCGTGTAATTCCATGAAGAGATATTTACGTGCAGCTAGTGCACACAGAGACGCAGAAACACAACATCTACTGAGACCGCCATGTTTCGTGTTCAGATCCACACGCACCGCATGCAGCAGTTAACTCAAACTCAAACTAAAACCAGTTTCTAAAATTATAAAATGTATGATAAAAATTGTGAGATGTGAGATGTAAACTCAGAATCACAAGAAACAAAGTCTGAAGAAACTGTTTTGTGTTTCCACTGATTCTTTATGAAGAAGACTCAAAATAATCACATTTATTTTGTTGCTTTGCAGTCAGAATGAACTTATAATATCCAAGTCAAAGATAAAGCAATAAAAAACAGAATCAGGAAAAATGACTTAAACTCAGTCATGTGCAGCTAATAACCTTCAGAATGACACACGAAGCAGCGTTCAGCTTGAAAAGAGCGTTCCTGCAACAGTTCAGTCTTTGGTAGAGCACCTGAACCAAACAATCAGTGTAGGTGACAAGACACTGACAAAAGATCTCAGAGTTAAAGTTGTGGACAGGCACGAGTCAGGAGATGGAGACAAAAGCATTTCAATGGCTTTATCAATGTCCAGAAGCACGGTGAAGTTCATTATTAAGAAGTGGAATGTATTTGGTAAAACACAAATCACTCCAGACTGATGAAAGAGCCAGAGGAAACTGATCAGAGAAGCGACCGAGAGCTACAGAAACTCTGAATATTTATGACAAAGAGTGGTCATTGTGTGCAAGAGACCACAATATCACAAATCCTCCACTAATGTGGCTTGTATGAGGAATTGAAGAAAGAAGCCGCTCCTCAAGAAAGGCCACGTGTTAACACACCTTAAGATTCTGAGACTAAAATTCATTATTTGCCCTCGTCACCAAACAATATGTCTGACGGAAACCCAGTCCAGCTCAGTATCCAGATAACAGTATTCCTGCAGTAAAGCATGCGCTGGTGATGTCTTGTTCTGGGAGTTTCTCTGCAGCAGGGACGGGAAAAGGAAGACTGCAGAAGGAAACATGGATGGGGCAAAATACAGACAAATTATTGAGGAAAATCTGCTGCCCTGCCAGAAAGCTGTCAATGGGACGAAGGTTTACCTTCCAACATGACAATGATCCAAAGCAGACAGCAGAACTGAGCACACAGTGACTGAATGTCTTGCATGTCCTCGTCAGAACCCAGACTGAAACTGCACTGAAACCTGTCCACAAACACTCACCATCAGACTGAACCGAACTTGAGCAGTTCTGCAGAGAAGAGCAGGCAAATACTGCAAACACATATCCCAACAGACTAAAGGACATAATAATTAAAGCAAACGTTGCTCCAACAAAATACTGACACAAGGAGCTCATCCGTTTTCCAACTCTGAGATTTGTTTAGTTATTGTTTTATCGTTGACTCTAAGTGAATACAGCTGGAGAAAACAAAAACTGTGTCCGTCTTCCGTTTGCAAACCAACAACATTTTATTTGTATTTATTTTTTATTTTTTTAAGAGATTGATTATTTTCTATACTCACTGTATATGTCACCAACCCATCTATTACCCTCTCAGTATTATACACCTGATACTAATAGATTTGGAAATAAACCCAATGGCATTCATTACAAGTTCAAATATCTAGGTCGAGGTCGAGGACTTTATCAGTTAAACCTGAAACACCAAAACATGATCAACAGGAAATCTTTATATGTCCGTCTGAGAATTAAAAGAGAAAAGCAGGAAAATCATGAAGTAAACGACTGACCGAACCCACATCCATTCAGATAAGAGACGGATAAACACAGCAGAAAACAGTCAGAGCGTGGCATCTGGGGTGTTTCAGAGACCTCATGTAATGATACGACTTTCAGCTTCCTGAGTCGTTACAGCACAGTTTTCTCTTCATAACGGCTCAGAAACTCGATGTGGTGCGCGAGGGTGTCCTGTATCAGTGGAGGAAATGATTCGGTCAGCCGCTGCAAGAATACGCTTCCATGCTTCCCTCGATCGGGCTCTGCATTTACTCTGAGCTGACGGAGATATGCTGGCGAGACGAGCGTCACGAGGCGTCACCCAGATACAGGAGATACTGGAGCAGATAACATGCAGAAAATGACAGATTTGATGCCAGATCTTCCTTTTAAAGCATAACACGCTGAGTCCATTATTTATGCTTTTATGGAAGATATAAAAAATAAAAAATGGTTGTGCAGCCACAAAAGATATGATAAAACAAATACACTGACGATGCTCCGGCCGGAGTCTGAAAATAAACCCGGACAGAGATCTCCTATAAACACATCTGGATGATTTATGAAAATCAATGACATCTCAGCTAGCCATAAACAAAGCTTATTACTGAAAATTATGAAGGAATATAATGTGTGCAGATCAGTAAGCCTCTCGTCAGATTATTTTCTGGCAACCTGAGATGATAAACTTTAACAGATTTTATTTGATGATGGCAGTCTAGGGCCGATCTTAATTAAAAGCTATTAAAGATATTGATAGACAGTACACAGTTGTAGTAAACATGCAAGACACTGAACTAACTAACAAATACAAACAATCAACACCATCAACAACAAAATAAAACCAATCTAACAAACATGGCAAGCATTTGATGTAGAAGTGAGTCAGTCAGACTGAAGACTGATCATTAGGAAAGGTGTCCATCACGTCCATCATGTGTGTTTGTGTGTGACAGTATTCTAGAGCACCGGCGACACACGTACACACTCTTCCACTGCGTCTGTATTTCTCCTCTACTGCAGGTGTAATGCAGGTTTGATGATGGATTCATGTGTGTGTGTCTCTTTCCTCATCCACCTGAACACCATTCCTCTGCTCAAGCCCTTTCTCATCACCATCTGCAGCAGGTTTCTGATCACACGTGACACACGTGAGCAGACCTCATCACACAGCCAGGATCCTCTGTCTGTGGATCTTCACACAATCTCTCCATCTGCATCCACAAGCGTCTGGAACACATCATCTCTGGCTGAATCTCACGACCTGACGAAGCTGTGGTGTCTCCTGATCAATGTGCTGCAATGTTCCACCTGTTTATTCTGTGTTGTCCTACTATAAACCACTCCTGACGAATGGCTTTCTCCTCTGCACAACAAAGCTAAATATTGTCCACTGTGTATATGTGTTTAGATAACTGTCAGAATATTTATGATCAGTGGAAACAGATGGCTTTTATAAGCAGAATTTCTCAAATTCTGCATTTTATTTGTGACGTACACAAGCGTCCTATAGAAATACACAAGCTGGGTCTGGTGTGTGAAATCTGGACCATTTCATCTGTAGTGGTGAGCTTTTATACAGTCTGATGTTACGAATCAATGAAACAGAGATTTCTGACTGGTGTTTCTGTCACACAAACATGAGCACAGATCTGGGAATCAGTCTTGTTCATAAATATATAACATCCACTGCAATGCAATAAAATAAATGAAAATCATCACTGTCTCCTCTGCAGTGAATGGGTGCCGTCAGAATGAGAGTCTGATAAAAACATCACAATAATCCACAGCACTCCAGTCCATCAGTGAACATCTGGAGAAGACAGAAGCTGAAACACATCCAGCATTAAGATGATTTTAACTCAAACACATAGAGTCTATAATCCATAAAAACACTTCCTCCTCACTGATGAAACACTGATGGAGAGCTATATTTCTACAAACCTGATGAAGAATCAAACTCATCCTGATCTCAGATGAGGGTGAGCACTTTTTCAGATAATCTTCCTTTAATGGGACATTTCTAGTGGCTGCTGGGCCCTGTTTCTTGGTTGATGCAATGCTATTAACATTAATCTGCTGTTGTTCTTGCCGAGGGCATGTAAACAGCACGGTTCTGGAGCCAGTTAGCCTAATAACTGCTGTGATATCCACGATAAGAGCGTTCTCATGATTTCTGTCAGTACAGACACATGCCAACAACAACAGCAGCTCAATCGAGGCTTTCCAGTGTTTTATTGCATTAAATGACAAAGATAACAAGCTGTCATCGCAAGTTGTGTTTTAAGTTCTGGCGTCATGGCTTTATGAAAGAGAATGAGGCCGATGTGCTGAAACACAGTGATATTTTGAAAGCATCCCAAACATGCAGAGCCTTCCAAAGCTACTGACGTTTGGGATAGTTTGGAAAGTTTGCTGTGATATCATCAGATAAGCGCTGGTTCCCATGTGATAAGAGCTAGCAGAGCGTTTACTGGGAAATCTCCACGGAGTGCTGCTGTATTTCATTATTTTCATCTCTGATGAAGCCACCGTTCTCTAGATTCAGTCAGGAAACATCGCCTTGCATTGATTTATCATGCTCAGTTTCTTTAAACTCTGTGCAAAGATCAATCTTCGATCACAACCCGTGATGAAATAATGTCCGTAAAAACTTTATTAAAACAATCTCAGAACTGCTAGACTGAAAGCTGAAACACAGCCTATTCTTACTCGGTTTAACCCAAGAAAATGTGCATTATCTGTATAAATCAATGTATAAAGGTCAGTTCAGTGATGTTAAATAATATTTTTGAGTATTATATTTGTTGATTTAGATGTTGCATTCTTTAGGTAATCATGTTTAGAGGAGATCCGCTTTTTAAAAGGCCAGTTCACCCAAAAACACTGATGCACCGGAACAAATCTTTTAGCAAAACACCAAACTCCAAAGTAAAGTTTTCATTTTACCAATAAAGGAAACTTAAAATTAAGTTTATTAAACAATCAAGTTGAATACAAACATTTACACTGCACATGTAGGGGAGAACCGGGGCGAAAGTAACACAGGACGAGAGTAACAAAGCGATTTTCTCTGAGCCTCTTTCTGCATTTGCATTCCCAGCTATGACAGCATGTTCAGCATGCAATCCTTGACGGAGCTGAGAAATATCATGTGATTTCCTCATCGTTTCCGGAAGTTAGGTCCGTAAAACTGTTTTCGAGGACAAAAAGTAAATTGTTGAAGCGGTAATTTTTTTTTATTAGTCGTGTTGTTTTTCTTGTTTCATGTGTCAAAGTAATGATCAATCTACAGGTTATTTAGTGCTTTAACACATCCTAAAGTTTGCATTTTCAATTTTTTTTAATAAAAAATTAAATCGAGTTTAAATGTCAAGAGTTCCTGTCGGGACGAAAGTAACAATTGCTACTATTGTCCCGCTACAGTGACAAGAAGTATTTATTTTGTTCCAGTGCAAGCTATATTGTGAATTTCTGTGTCTTGCATCATTTCTTACAAATGTTTATGTCATATTATACCAAAAGAATATGTCTGAGTGAGGTTCAGAAAGACAGACATAGGTCTGGTTTTATCCAGATGTTTTTAGATGAACATCTCTCTCTGGGCAGCTGCTACATCACATTTATGTTTAGATTTTAGCTGTATCTTAGCCTTTACACCTCCACCTGTGATTGAATTTGCAGTGTTTCCAGATGTTTTAATGCACATTTTCAATTCATGCATAAAAACAACTGGATGGAAACATAAATAGGCCTACTGTTACATTATGTTTAGAGTTGTTTTATTATGCTAATGTGATGAAATTTTTATATTGTACATTCTGTAGATTTTTTTTTTTATTATATAAAAATACATTGAAATTTACAATAAAAAAATACAGTTAGGTTTTTAGACATCTAATGAAACTTAAACTTAAATTTAAAATGAAAATATGAAAATGTAATTTAATAATTGTTTTTGCAAAGATAAAGGACAAAATATGTTTGCAGTTATTTATTAACAAGGTCACAATCAGGTATACTTAATAAAAATAAGACTAACAGAAAAAAAATCTAGCTTATATTGTTGTGTTACTTTCGTCCCAACCGATGGGGTCGAAAGTAACAATGTCCAACTTATGTTCAAAGTGAAATTATACTGAAGTCTTTCTACATTTCTACAAAATACCACCTGGTATTGTTAGACCACACTTCTGAATTACTGGCTACAGCAGAAATATATCTCTGTCTACAACATTATCTTTAAAAATGAAGTTTTTCTGAAAAATGGTACTTTCGCCCCTGCTCTCCCCTACTATATTAACTTTTTAATTATATAATTGTATTTCTACTCCAATTCATTTTTTTATATTGTATAACTGTTAATAACAGTTTTCATGATGGATTTATGTTAAATACTGAGGAACAGTTTCAGTAAAAATCTAATGAATATGAAATACAGCGCATATATTCTTATAAATACTTTCTCTTGAGTTCATGGTCACTGAATGTCTTTCCTAAAGGGTAAATGTGAGATTATTGATTGATTGAAACACTGATTGATGGATTCCATGCTTCAGGATTGGTTTCAGTGAGCTGTTCTGTTTCTTCTGATGGTCATTCATGTTTATTTACTGCTGTCACTAGTAGTAAAGAGAAAGAGATGATTGATTCACTACAGCATCTGTCAGAACAACATAAGAAAAACACACCTATTGATCAAATTTAGTGATAAACTGAGACTTCATTTCATATCAAAAATAATAAACCGTATTGGGATTATTGGATAGTAGGCACATTAGAAACAATGTTTTGTGAAGTTTTGTTAATATTAATATCATCACTATTCAATTCAATTCAAGTTTATTTGTATAGCGCTTTTTACAATACAAATCATTACAAAGCAACTTTACAGAAAACTATATTTCTACAATATTTAGTAGTAGCTTATGGTGGTGACTGTCAGTTTGTGCACGTTTGACAGGATTTGACTATTAATATCAGTTCATCAGAATGTTGATTGGTTTAAAGCAAGAAATCATTACTTTCAGCCCATTTGACAGCTGATGGGTAGTTTTTCCATGTTGTGTGCATGAATTAGACACAAGCGCAGTCCAAACATGCCATTGGAGAACCAATCACATGATCATGCACTCCAAAACCATTTATTTTACCAATTTGGTTGAATATTTTTTGATTGCTGGAATTCTAATTCACCACTCAAAAACGACCATCCAGTCTGTGTCACGCTGTCAGTCTCTGTTTCCCTGGGTGTCCACTAGTGAGCTCACTTCCCCTTAGGCCGGCCATACACTGTGCGATTTTCATCCGATTTTGAGCCGAATTCTGACTCGTACGACTCGTTTTCGGGTCGGGCCGAATTTCAGCATTTTCGTGCGTCGTTTGTCGTGCAGTGTTCGTGCAGTGTACAAGGGGAAAGGAGAGGCGATAAGCAATCGGCAATAAGGCAATCGGTTGGTCGGATGGATTTCTGACATGTCAGAAATTTTGGTCGCCTCTCGTGAGGTATCGCACTATTGAAGCTGGGCTACGAACCGATTTTCCGCGTTTCCCTCACTGCGCGTGCGTGAAACCAGAAACGAAACCATGGTGACACCTGACACAGCTTGTAGTGTGGACTGATGTGATGGAGGGATAACTTGTGGAGTTATGGCAAAGAAAAATAAAAATAAAAGAGGGGAAAAAACGCCTGCTTACCTCCAGTTCGCGTTGCAAAATGGATTGACCATATTGGTCACGTCTTCCCAGCCACCTGCTCGTCTAGATACGCCCACGCCTTTTTTTTTTTTGGACGTTTCAGCACACACAATTGCACTTTGCGCATAGCACCAAAGCAGTGCGTTTATCCCGGCAAAGCATGTTTATTCTGAAACAGCCACAAACATCCGAGTTCTGAGGGATCCTACGTGTTGATTCGTTTGATTCCTCACGTTTAGTGTGAGCAGTCAAATCGCAACTTGACGATCGGACCGTACAGTGAGCGCACAAAAAACGTGAGCTTTGGCTTTACATCACATGCGATCTACCCGTACAGTGTGAGTTGGTACCTTGCTGAAATCGCACAAAAATTGCACAGTGTATGCCCACCTTTAGGCACTTCACCATAGGCACTATAATTCCTCTAGTCTGGTCCTGTCTTCACAGTAATTGCACTCCAGTTAATTGCACCAGGTGCAGAAAATCTATTGTCATTAGTCTCCTTATAAATACCGGTCTTTCCCTGTTGTTTGATGGAATCCTTACCCTTCGATGTACCAGTCTTCTCGTTCCCCGAGATTCCTCATTCTCATATTCTGAGTTCCCATTCCGATTCCTTCCCTTCCTGCTCCCTTCCTTGTATTGTTATTTTGTTTGTTTGGACTGAATTCTGGTTTTGACCCATGGCATGTTTGACTACGATTTTGGATTACCTCTATTAAATATACCTGCGATTGGATCTCTCGTCTCCCTGTGTTTCAATGGTCGTTGAATCGTTACAGAAGGACTCCATCCAAAGAGATCCAGCAGTATGTCTGCTCCAATTTCCTCCCCAGCCGTCAAGCGGGAGAGGAATGGCTTTGAGGGTACTCGCCTGGTAGTGTTCCGTGGAACCAGGGGAGGTCGCTCAGGAGTGTGTAGTCGAGAGGAGGTCAGGCAGCGATCTCCACTGTGGTCTCCCGTTGATCCGGGGTTCGGATGGGAGCCGCCGTTTCCCCATTATGGACAGAGAGGGGAAAGGAGGCGCAAATCGGCTGAGCCAGCGCCGCTGCGTAAGATGGCCGCCAACCCAGCGCCGCTGCACAAGATGGCCGCCAACCCGGCGCCGCTGCACAAGATGGCCGCCATCCCGGCGCCGCTGCGCAGCATGGCCGCCAACCCAGCACCACGAGGCAAGATGGAAGCCAGCCCCACACCACAGCACAAGATGGCTGCCAGTTCAGCGCCACAAGGCAAGATGGCCGCCAGCCCAGCACCACAGCACAAAATGGCCACCAACCCAGCGCCACGAGGCAAGATGGATGCCAGCACAGCTCCACAGTACAAAGTGGTCACCAGTCAAGCGCCACGGTGCAAGATGGCTGCCAGCTCAGCGCCAACGCCCAAGATGACCGCAGAGACATTTTTGGATTATTTCTCCATGCTGTCAAAGATCCTAGAGATTCCCAAAACTTTTCACGTCACGTCTGCTGAGCCAGTGCCACAGTACAAGATGGCCACCAACCCAACGACACTGCACAAGATGGCCGCCAGCCAGGAGCCACTGCAGAGGATGGCAACTACAGTGGACCTTCCAGAGTCGAGTCAGGTGCCCGTTTACTTTCCAGAGTTGAGTCAGGGTCCGGTTGACCCTCTAGAGTCGAGTCAGGTGTCCATGGACCCTCCAGAGTCAGGGAGTGTTCCTGTCAACCTTCCATAGACAAGTAAAATTCCAGTTGACTGTCCAGAGTCAAGTCAGGCTCCTGTTGACCATCCAGAGTCGAGTCAAGTTCCAGTTGATTCCCCAGAATCAAGTCAGATTCCTGTTGACCTTCCAGAGTCGAGTCAGGTGCCCATTGACTTTCCAGAGTTGAGTCAGGTTCCGGTTGACCCTCCAGAGTCGAGTCAGGTGCTCGTGGACCCTCCAAAGTCGAGTCAGGTGCTCATGGACCCTCCAGAGTCAGGGTTAGTCACCATCGACCTTCCAGTGTCAGGGTTAGTCACCGTTGACCTTCCAGAGTCAGGGTTAGTCACCATTGACCCTCCAGAGTCAGGGTTAGTCACCATTGACCCTCCAGAGTCAGGGCTAGTTCCTGTTGACCCTCCAGAGTCGAGTCAGGTGACCGTTGAATTTTCAGAGTTGAGTCAGGTTCGGGTTGACCCTCCAGAGTCTAGTCAGGTGCTCATGGACCCTGCAGAGTCAGGGTTAGTCACCGTTGACCTTCTGGAGTCAGGACTAGTCACCATGGACTTTCCAGAGACAAGGCTAGTCACCGGTGACCTTTCAGAGTCAAGTCAAGTCACTGGTGATCTTCAAGGACAGAGTCAAGTCACTGGTGATCTTCAAGGACAGAGTCAAGTCACTGGTGATCTTCAAGGACAGAGTCAAGTCACTGGTGATCTTCAAGGACTGAGTCAAGTCACCGGTGATCTTCAAGGACTGAGTCAAGTCACCAGGGATCTTCATGAACAAATGTAAGTCACCAATAATCTTCATGAGCAGAGTCAAGTCAGCACCAACCCTCTGGAATCCAGCATAAACACCATGGGATCACCAGAGTTTCGTCCTCCCGTTGGTCTGGCCGCACGGATGTGGTGGCCTTCTGCTCCGCCCTGGGGGGCTTCCGCCCTGACCACACGGCTGTGGTGGTCTTCTGCTCCACCCTGGGGGATTCCTGCCTCGACCACAAGGAGGTGGGGGTCTTCTGTTCCGCCCTGGGGGGCATCCGTCCCGACCACACGGCTGTGGTGGTTTTCTGCTCCGCCCTGGGGGGCTTCCGCTCTGACCACACGGCTGTGGTGGTCTTCTGCTCCGCCCTGGGGGGCTTCCACCTTGACCACAAGGATGTGGTGGTCTTCTGCTCTGCCCTGGGGGACTCCGGCCTCGACCACAAGGAGGTGGGGGTCTTCTGCTCCGCCCTGGGGGGCATCCGTCCTGACCACACGGCTGTGGTAGTTTTCTGCTCCGCCCTGGGGGGCTTCCGCTCTGACCACACGGTTGTGGTGGTCTTTTGCTCCACCCTGGTGGGCATCACGTGATATCCTTCATGGACTTATGTTTTTGTGTTTTTGTTTTCTTTTGTTTTTTCGGTCTGTTTCCTCCTTTGGACCTGGCCCTCCGTCCCTACCCCTGATCTTCCGCCGGTCCACCTCCCTCCTGGGTTTCTAGTCTGTGTCTGTCGTTCGGTTTTCCTCTAGGACCTGGCCCTCCGTCCCTCCCCCTTATCCTCCGCCGGTCCACCACCCTCCTGGACTCCTTGTTTTGTGTTGCACTTCTCTTGTCTCTGTCTTCCCATTTTACCTGGTTGTCTTGTCTCTGTTTCCCCATTTTACCTGGTTGTCTTGTCTCTGTTTTGCCATTTTATCTGGATAAAATGAATAAAAAAAAATAAAGAAAAAATAATTAATTAATTGCAAATGTTTAATTAACAATTGAATTTAATCAAATAATTGAATTTAATTGTTAATTAAAGTGTATTGCAAATTAAATTATTGAAATGATTATTAAAACATTTTATTCATAAATTAATTTAAAATCATTCAAAATAATTATATTATTTTAATATACTAATATAAACTAAACAAAATAATTCACTTATTGACAAATAAAAAATATCAATAATTAAATATCATTAAATAATTTAATAAGTAACTATTAAATAAAAAAGTATACTTTTGGGATATTGAAAAATGTTGCTTTATACAGATTATTTAGACATTCACGGTAAGATTAAGTGTGAATGATCAGATATTGTTCTGTTTGATAGAACTTCATGAACACAGCATCAAACAATGGGGGGATGTGGGGCGGGGCTATCCACTTGACTGACCAATGACAGGCAGCGACACTGTTCTAGAAAACTCTTTCAGTACAGTATTTTAACTTTTGTCTCGATTGTTTTGCAAAACATGCTAGTTTTTAATAAATCTCAGACAGACAATGTTCCCAACATCAGCCAAGGATTCAAACCAGAGCTCAGATCCCATCATCCTTTTACCACACTGAAAACATATTCCCATCAGAAGAGCCACTTACAGTAAAATAACTTCATCGGGGCATGAGGACGGCTCATCTTGAGCTTACTTTATAGTGAGGTACACCGGCTATCATATGCAAACAGACTGATGCTGTTTACAGTGCATTCTCTTATCAAAATATTTACAGTGTGACATTCAGCCAAGTATAGTGACCCATACTCAGAATTCCTGCTCTGCAGTTAACCCATCCAAAGTGCACACACACATCAGTGAATACACGCACACACACAGTGAACACACACCCGGAGCAGTGAAAACACACACACACACACACAATGTGAACACACCCGGAGCAGTGGGCATCATTTATACTGTGGTGCAATTTTTGAACTGTTTTGTATGTATTTTTTTTTTTAAGTCTTTGTTTTATGGGGACACAAGAAGTGATATACCAACCTCATAGTTTACGTTGTAGTACCCATGTCATTATACACATTTGTGTCCTCATAAATCATATATACCAGTACAGACACACACACACACAGAGAGAGCTAATGCTCTTCATGTGAGACTCAAACAGGGTTCCTGGCATTGATTTAAAGAAGGTGAGGTAAGGAAATCTGGACTGAGGGAATAAAATAAAATGAAAACAAAATCTCACAAGGTGGCCTGCTTTATGCCAGCAAGCTGGTCACTAATCTGATTCCTTAAAACTCACTTTTGATAATCATATATATATATATATATATATCCGTATGAAAAAAAGTGTGTCTTAATATGGCTTGAATATAACTTATTTGGTATATGAGGAATCATGAATATGCTAAGTAGACCCTTGCCTCCACCCAATCACAGCAGCTCGATCCTGCTCCACTTATACTCTGGTTAGTAAAGTAAAAAACACTACACAGTGCTGAGCAGCAACACTGGATTCATTCAGCTATATCTCAAATGATTAAATATATATATATATATATATATATATATATATATATATATATATATATATATATATATATATATATATATATATATATATATATACAAAAAATTAAAAATAAATAAACAATGCAATGTATCTTTCTTCCTTATTTTCAAATGTCTTTTATGTGTTACTTGTGTTATTAGTCAACAGATTTTTTTTCTTAAAATTTGATGTGAGGCTATTTTCTTGTATTAAAAAAATATGGAGGACAAAATATATATTTTAAAAGCTTTTATATATATTGCCAATGATGACAATAGACAATCATATATTGAGACAAAAAAATAAATAAAAATACTTAGGAAGAAACGTCTCAAGATGTGCATGTAAGCATGGTTCCCCGAGCGTAAGAAACAACAATCCCATTGAGGACGCAGTGTCTCGTTCTCTCTTGGGGAACCTCTGTTACATGTATAACCTGAGACGATCCCCTTCAGGGGAACTCATGCTGCATGACACTATGGGGAACAGAATGCCCACTCAGCCCTGCTGCGGTGCCTGTTCACCTGATGAGAGAGCGACAGGTGCTACCTACTTGAAAAAACCTGATAAGGGGGCAGCCCAAACACAGAGCACTTGAAAAAAAAACTACATCACAAGGCACAAGGGAGAGACAGGACCTTCAGTCAGTGGTTCACCAACCAGCAAAACACATAAGAACAACATTAGTCCAGCCCCGATGTTAGCAACATCTCTTAGCGCTCACCTACTTCAGAGCCAAACTCTTAAAGAGAGGAGATAGTCTTCTGTTCCGGCCTATGATCCTCAGATTGAGACGCACCAGCCTCCTCAGAGGATTAGAGGAAGACTTGGGAAATAAACTTCCTCAGGAAACAAACTCATCAGGAAATAAACTTCCTGGAAGGCAGCGAACTGTGCCCTCGCCTCCCTGAACTTCTCAACCAACATCTCAGTGAAGGTGCTGAAAAGCCAAGAAGACAACACCAGCTTGACCTCCCGCCAGATACACCCTGCCATCCGGACGTGCCCTGAAGTGGTCTGGAAGGCAGAGCAGGAGTCTTTAAAGAAGATGAGTGTGGAGGTCAGGAAGAAAGCGCTTATCTAATCTGCCAAGGGCAAGCTTCTGCCTTTCACGTGAACCGACTAAATCAAGTCTCTTAGTGGCGCGGTCATTTCTCGCAGTGTTTCCTTTATGCTGGAGTTAGTTTGGGAGGATTCAGTGCTCACACTAGTATTGTCATCGCCAACCACATACACACTCTGACTCTCACTCAATGAGCCTAATATAACGATATCCGCTGGATCCGATAACCCAAGAGAAAGAGCGTCTGCATCCCGCCGAGCACTCAAACTCACAGAGGAAGATTTCAAAACGTCCATACCCTTTCCAAACCTTACTGCAAGCTCGATCGAGTGTGTCTGAGGTACATACTTTCTAAAACAATCACTTGCCTTGGTTTGTCCATAATGCCTTCACATGCACTGCCACATTCATCTGATGAGGAGCATACGGATGAACTGAGACACACTTTACTCACTGAATTGTTAAATACTCTCAGGTATTTTTCTTCAAGGTGAAATGATTTCAGACGAGCACAATCCTTCCTAATCCCCGTCATAAACCGTCTCTGAGCCGGACCTTTGGGTGGGATCTACTGTAAATACAGCAATACGTGCAGCAGCAGAACAAACAGACTCCAGTCACGCACACGTTCCCTTCTTCACAGAATACTGCAAACTAAAAACAAGAAAGAAATTCATACTTTTATTCATCAAGGATACATTCATTGAATCAAAAGTGCGAGTAAAATCATTTATAATGTTACAAAAGATTTATATTTGAATAATTGAGCACCAATAATAAGTCATAATAACTGAGCACCAAATCAGCATATTAGACTTTTTTCAAAAACACAAAACAACAAAAAACAAAAACAAATCTAAATTATTCCAAACGTTGATCTGGCAGTATGAAGGATTACTTGTTTAGTGAGGATCATGTTAAAGTCATGAAACTGTGATGAATCATCCCTGGAAACTCTGAGGATCGACAGCAGTGTTTGTGAAGGGCATGCTCCAGATCTCAGATCAGTCTCAGAAGCAGATGATTTCAGATTGTCCTGCTGTCTATGTAGTGCTCTTAAATGGTGCTCAACACGTGTCCTGGAAGAGCTGTGGCCATTTCACCTGTGCTTCATCATCATCTTTGGAGAGTATCAGATGAGAGCATCTGTGGAGAAAAACAATGTATACATTAAAGATTTCATTACACACAAAACCTGATGCTTGGTTTGCACAGCAGAAGAACGTGTTCATAATGAGTATGATATGGAGCATATGAGAGTAAAACATACTGACAGAACCTGACAGGACACAGATTCATGCTGATACAGTCTGAGGAACCAGATGTTCTCCTGAAGCTGATGTTGGTCGTGGTGTGCTGCTGCGGTTGGAAACAGAACAGCATCCCCAGCCCAAAACCCACAGGCGAACAGGACCATTGAAAATCAGATTTCAGAAGAATGCAGACTTGATTTACCTCTACACAGTACAGTATATAGTGTACAGTATATTAGTGTGGTTGAGTATCAGCTTTACCAATATACTGCATTACACATATAATATCTGTATAATGGAAGTTTTTTTTAGGGATGTTTAAAATTAAAGCTGCTGATGATTTATTTATTGAGCTAAAGTTGTGTTGTTGTTGTTTCTTCGCCCCAAATAATTTCACTAATGTTAATTTTCAGGTTTGCTCAGAAATCTGAAGCCATTAATGGTTGGTCACATCATTTTCATTCACATCATTGGATTAATTTCTCAATTCAAACTCATTTAATCAGAGTAACTCATCAGAGCATCTGAGATACACAGAGTGAAATCCACGTCCTTAAATATCTCCAGCGCTGACTTTCCTCGACACTCTAACGGTTTCAGCAATATTCATCTTCTGCAGGCCTCACTCACAAAATCAAGGGAGCTTGAGACAAAACAGTATTGTTGCTTCAGCTAGCAGGAATGTATGGGCAGAAACTCAGAAAGATGAACCCCAGAGGATCTGAAGGCCACTGGAGACTCACTCGACACACAGACGCTCTGGAGCCGCGAGCCGCCGCTCACTGATTCTGAGAAAAACACGTCCCACGAGCCACAGCTTCACACGCTCCACACTCTCTCTGTTTGAACAACCTCGCCAACTGCAGCCACACACACACACACACTCACACACACACACACACACACACACACTCTCTCTCTCTCTCTCTCTCTCTCTCTCCCACACACACACACACACACACACACACACTCTCTCTCTCTCTCTCTCTCTCTCTCCCACACACACAGACACACACACACACACACTCTCTCTCTCTCTCTCTCTCTCTCTCTCTCCCACACACACACAGATACACTCTCTCTCTCTCTCTCTCACACACACTCTCTCTCTAAAGCAACTGACCTGATCAAATATTTAATTTTTACAGATTATATATCATGTGTAAGGAAATGTTGCTATAACAAGAAGTATTTCTTTAGTTCGTTCTTCAAGCTGAACTTTCACATGTAATTCACATCAATTCACATGAGACATGAGCAGTCCTGAGAATAAACTCATGTAATTAACTCTGTAAAGCCTCAAATATGACATAACAGTCTTTTTCTTCTTCTTCTTCTTCTTCTTCTTCTTCTTCTTCTTCTTCTTCTTCTTCTTCTTCTTCTTCTTCTTCTTCTGTTTTTCAGTGGTTTATTGAACCTTTAGAAAGAAAGAAAAAAGAAAAAAGTTTGCATGCGTTTTTTGTTCAGTATCGTATATGCTCCATCAAGTTTTTATGGCTCACATAGTCTGCTATAGTGATAATATGGAGTAAAAATAACAGAACAGCTCCTTGAGAAGAGATGTCAAGAACCAAATCTGTCCGACCTCAAATACAGCAGTCCCCTAAAGATGCATGAAGTGTGCTCTGGACAGCCATCAGACTCCTCCTCGGACTAAACTGGATGATGTGTGGAGCATCATGAAGGAACTGCCACAAACTATACAAATAATGGAGCTTATGTCATCACATACTTCATAAGAATCACAGCTGCGGAGAAAAAATAAATCAAATCAAGCAAATGGATCAAGCTTATCAGTTTAAAATATGAGTTATTTTTATAAAAAGTGACATAAACAAATATTTCTGCTGTTTCTCTTGGCCGGATGTCATGGACTCTGATGCTGATGCTGTGCACGCAGGAGGATGGATCCTGTTTTCAGGAAAGCATTAGCACTCGTTCTGCTGTTTTTGGATCAGATGTTTACACACCCCAGGTGGCTCAGACTCTTACTATGAATGGTCAATGAGCTGATCGGACTGCATCTGATCAATACACGTTTACTTCTTCAATATTATCATGGAAATCTGTTTTAAAATCAGAAATACATCTCGGTCACATTTCCACTTCAGTCTCTTTTTTGTGTTAAATCTAAGAATGCAAAAAGATCATTAGAGTAATGACACTCATGCTATTGTTCATATATTCATACAAACAGTAGGAATTAATTGATGAATTTTTTTGGACACAGATTTGGAATCATGATTCATATTTCCATTCTCTAGCTTATGATTTATGATAGTTTTATCTGTGTTTCTCATTGGCTCCACTCATAAATCCTGGCAATTATTAAGATTGAGAAGGTATTCTGTTTCACATGCTCCACCTTTGCAAAAAAAAAAAAAAAAAAAAAAAACCTTGTACAGTATCAAAATCCTCTTGAGCATTAATATATCAGGTAGATGTTCATCATAATCAACAAATGACGAACTCAGTATACTATGATGCAGAACAATAGCAACAGAACTGAGACCGATTCTTCTGCACGACGCTGAGAAACGCTGCTCAATGATGTCATGTCTCTAGAAGGGGCGAAGAGCAAACGCACGAAAGAGATCCGATCAAAAACACATTGTACCTGACGGAGGAGGATCTCCAGCGTTAGAAACACACACGAGTGTGTAGAGAGGGACGAGACATGACTACAGCGGACAAAGGAGAGCGATTTGCCAAACTACATAAAAGAGAGATCCACAGCCGCATTGAAGTCAACTTCCAGCATTTGGTTTTAATTACGCTTGGCTCCTGGGATCAGTCCTGAAGATATGCTCCTTGTGAACTTCTTTAAACAACCAGTCTTCTTGTTACTGAGCTGACGGCTTCAGGCCAACGGACGGGCCAAGACGTCCACACATTCCTCAAGTAATAATCTCAGTTTTAATATATTCATTCACATCACATTGCAAAAATCCCCAAAGCCAGCCAGTGCAGAAAGCCAAGAGCCATCTAAGCACTGCGTGTCACTGGATCGAAACACTCAGATCAGCATTGAGCCATCAGCACAGCTACAACTACAACTTTACCTCTCTGTCACTAATGTAAATGTATGCGTTTAGCAGATGCTTTTATCCAAAGCGACGTACACAAGAGGAACAAAGCAATTAGTGAAAGGTCCAGTAATATTCATAATATTCAATGACTGATTTATTAGAGAAATGCAGAGAAGATTATGATTTTTTTTTCAAAAGGTATAATTTTATGTATCAAAATATCTAGAAAATGTTCACACTTTTTCCATAATTTTACTGAATTACAGCTGGACTGGAAGCTGTAATGCTGTTGGACGCTCACACCAATATTATGTTCTCCAGTGATATTTTCATTAATGTGAGATTATTTTCTTCACACGTGTCACGAAAACAAGAAAACAAGACTTAATATCTGAAGTCATTTTGCTTCTCAAGTAAATATATCTTTTTTTGTTAATTGGAAAACAAGACCAAAATATATACATTTATTTTTTTCGTAGTGAGGGGAAGCCAGAATAAATCTCCACATCATGAAAATACTTTACACAACATGCATATTATACATATTATATGAGGGATTGTCATAGCTCAAGCTCTTTACATAAAGCATTTTTTTTTTTTTTTTTTTTATAATTACGTAAGTAAATGAGTACGTTTAAATAATGCACTACAATATTGCGTTAATCCATAAAAATGTAATTGTGTTTCTTAGTTACTTTTTATAGTAAGTACTGCATTACTTTTGTGGTACGTTTTGTCACCTGGGCTAGTTAGGTTAGGTTAGCTTGTTTGTATGTTTTTTAATAACAACAACAACAAAAAAACTACTTATTTGAAAAAGGAACTCAAATATTTCAATGTAAATTTACAAGTAATGTGTTACTTCACTAGTTACTTGAATAAAGTAATCTGATTATGTAACTTTTGTTGCTTGTAATGTGTTACCCCAACACTGCCTACATGCTAAATTTGTTCTTGTCCAGATAGTTTTTGCCTTCATATTTTTTGCTGGACTGTGAGCAGAAGAATGTGTTCACTGCAGTACAGAGGAAATTAAAGTGTACGTCTAGGTCATGCGCTCTGAGAAACTGAGAATATCTGACAGACTGCTTGGCATTACAAGATTTAGAGAAAGCCCAAGCCAGTGTTAATGATCTCAGCTCCGTCTGTCTGACAGGAAGCTGGGGTTGTGACCGCTTCCCTCTTTGAATTTTCTGAATACGTTTATACACAAAATCACAGAAAGCTCTTATGACAGGAAAATGGCAAAAGAACATGATTAGCCACACATCACCTACCTTTGACTTGTTTTGCTGCACATTCCCATGACATGAAACAGATTTATTCAGAAACCTCTGTACCATTCCTTGAGTAAGAGAGACTGCATCCAGCTGTAAAACATGAGGACAATGACATCACAGGTTACATTTAGAGAGGATTTCAGTTTGTGTGCTATATTTGGACTCCAAACCAGCCATGATGTCAGGTTTTTGCAGTTTTGACTGAACATTGAAAAGAGTGGCATGTCATCCGATACCGACCCAGTCTGCTGTGGTGTTTCATGCTCTCTACACGAAATGTAAAAATAATCAGCAAAGTGTCATATAACACTGCAATGAACCCAAAACACATTTCTGTGGATAGAGTTCCCATATTTTAAACTGGTGAGTTAGTTTTGAGCGCTGAAACTTGCAGTCTGTTTTTATTTTGGCGTAACCTCTCATATATGTAAATATTAAGAGCGTTCTGATTCTTTCTCCAACCCCTTTTAACAAAAAATAAAGTAAATTCACAATGAATGGATAAATAAAGTAATTTTTTAAGTTTAATGTGAATGTTTAATCAAATAATAAAGCTAATTTCAGCTAACTTCAGCTTGGTTTTGCTGTAATTACGATTTGGACAACTACATGACTTTGGTTTGTGAGAATGTATTTAGTACACACATGTTGTTGTGTTTAGGGAAACATTTGAAACCCTGCTGAAATGTATATAATTATTTGTAATATTAATATGTTTTAAAGCGAGAGGCTGCTATGTTCTCACCCTGCTGTCCTCTCACACACAATCACACACATCACTCAACACAAGGGGAAACACAGAGACAGCAGCCTTTACTAGCACCAGCTGCTTTCTGTTTAACAAGTAACAAGGTTTTGAACTTTGTCAGGTCGGTTCATATGTCTATTATATTTTGATTTATTCAGAAAGAATCCGGAACCTCTGAAGGTGGGAGATAAAGTATGAAGTATTTTACATTTTAATCTGCCATGAGGAATAGTTCACCCAAGTTTAGTTTACACAGATTAGTTTAGAGCTGTTTAAACGCTGCTTGATCTGTGCAGATTTCTCTCCTGATTCAGACCAGAACACTTTTTCACTGGAGGAAGTGTTATTATGGATTATAGACTCTATGTGTTTGAGTTAAAATCATCTTAATTGATGAAACACTGATGCAAAGCTACATTTCTACAAACCTGATGAAATGTCTCTTTAATGTCACTGTTCATCTGCCATGAAAATGAAGACACGAGAGTCTTTAATGTAATTGTCTTTAAAGCAAAGGATCAGCGATCTTCAATATCTCAGTGTGTAGAAGATGAAGAGCAAAATGGATTTAACTGCCTCACTGACATTAAATCCTGGATGCTCACCAATTTCCTTCAACTCAACTGTGAAAAAACAAACATGATCGTCATCGGTCCCAAACCCATCACTAAAACCATTCACAGTTTCTCCCTCACTGTCGACACCTTCACCCGGTCTCCATCCTTTCACTGTCACAACCTCAGAGTTATCTTTGACAATAACCTCTCCTTTGAACATCACATAAAACAAATCACCAGAACTGCCTTCTTTCACCTCTAAAACATGGCCCGACTCCATCCATCTCTCTCTTTCTCTGCTGCAGAAACCGTAATCCACACCTTCATCACCTCCAGAATCAACTACTGCAATAGTATCCTGTACGGCATAACATCTAAAACCTTAAATAAACTCCAATACACCCAGAGCTCTGCTGCTCGTATGCTCACCCACACCTGTGACCACATCACCCCTGTCCTCAGGAACCTCCATTCAACTCAAAATCCTTCTCCTCACACACAAAGCCCTCCATAACCAGGCCGTTTCCTATCTCAGTGACCTGCTCCACCGCCACATCCCATCTGATAGCCTCCGCTCATCTGATGCCAACCTACTGACTCTACCTCCTCGGACCAAGCACCGAACCTCTGGAACTCTATCCCCAAAGCACTGACCTTTCAACATTCAAATCACTGACAAAAACTCACCTTTTAAAATTGCTTTTAATGTTTAGCGTTGTCCAGTGTGTTTTCATATTTTATTTTATTTTATTTTATTTATATTTGATGTTGTTACTGTTGCTTTTGATTTATGATTAATGCAGTGTTGGATTGAATTAAGTGTTCTAGCTTACGCTGTCTGTTTTCAGTGCATGTTCCTAACACAGTTTAACATCTCAAGCCCTCGAGGAGAGACTAATAAGATCCAAATGTTCAATGAACCATGCTTCAAATAACATTAGAACTATATTACATTTTTCTCTGTGAAGCACCTTGCCCAGTGAGAGTGTGCAGAAAAGGCAGTGATCACGCTAATGTGTTTAAGTTTATTACGACAGCAAATGGAGTTTGTGCAGAAACTGATTGGGCAAGGACTGAGATTGTTGATTCAATAAATCACAGAATGTCCTGAGGTCTTGCATGGCTTAAGATATTAAAATCTGAAATTTCTGATGAATGTCAGATGGATTTCTCAATACTCAGTTTGATATTTTAGTGATCTCGCTAATTCCTAGGGCTAAGGCTTTCTTTAATTATTGAGTCCTGAAACGTTTCTCCACAAACTTAGCATTATGTTTCTGTTGAAGACAACAGATCATATTAAAAATGAACCAACAGTCAATGAATACAAACCATAAAGTAAAGGTTGTCTGTAAACATAACCAATTGAAATGGTGCCCCTAAGGTGGCATGCTTGGTTAATTTAGTTTTGTCATGGCCAGGACATATTTACTCATGGGAACATGATATTATGTCTTGGCAATGACTTCTTATGTTGAGGGAATGACATATTTTTTCTCATGGCCATGAGTTTATTACTTAAAAAAAACCTGCACGACCATAGCAACCAGAGATATATTCATTAATATTTTAATTTGAATTAAGACATTTTATATTATTTATTATAGAAAATATGTAATTATTAAATTATTATATTAACCATAGGCATTCAAATGGTTTTATCATGAATAAATGTTACATAAAGTGCATAATATAAAATATAAAAACATTTTTATCCACCCTAGTCTTGTAAGTCCATTAACTGATCATCTTTTTGTCCTGTAATATTTGTATAATACAGTATTATAGTTATTATTATTATTGTCGTTGTTATTGTTATACTATTATTCTTGAAATGCATCATTAAAAAATAATGATAATCAAGTTGCCACAAAGGAGCCAATGACATTAATCACCAGTGAGAGACAGCAGGGCACTAATATGCTGTTAATGTGCAACAAAACAACAGAAGAAGACATGAGGAAGGTTTGAGCATGCATAATCAGCAATATAGTGTGCAGCTTATTTACATAGTGTCACGTAGTGTGAACACCACAACGACTTCAAGACAGAAATGTAGTCATGTAGACTGAACAGAACAGAGATCTGCCGATGTTTAAAGTCCTGTAGTGTGAGCTAGGCTTAACAGGTGCCAAAGATCATCGCTACTCTGCTGTTAGAACGGAGTAGGAACGTTTTTTTTTTTACTGTCTCAAATGTAAAACTTTGTAGCTAGTTTACTATTTTGCCCCGAGTTGATGCAACTAATGCATATTTGTTTTAAATGAAAACTTCAAAACATGGAAATTCCAAGGTACATTTCTAGAGCATGTCAAAAATAGCCAAGATGACTATCAGCAGGTTTTGAAACCAATCTTTAGCTGCCACGGATATAATTAATTGTTTACTATAATCTTTGGCAGAGTTCCCTCTATAATTTTATAACTCTGTAATGATCTGGTCACGTTTTGGTTTAAAGTTATTTTTTCTGTTTGCAGTTTTATTGTCAATATATATATATTTTTATATGTCAAAATCATAGTCATTACATGATTACACCATTGAGGTTTAAACTAAATGAGCTCTTTGTCTTGCTATAATTGTTATTTCTTTGCTGTTTTGGAACATTTTCTCCAGTAATACAGAATAAATGCTGCTTTTCAATTGGTTTTATGACTCAGGCCTTAAATAGGTATGCATAGAAATGCATTTACCTTCTTTCTTTCTTCCTTTACATAATCATTGTAAATCATGCAAATATCAAGTATTGAATTTGCCTCTAATCTACGAGCCACAACATTTATGGAACATCTCGGTTACATATGGTAACCCTCGTTCCCTGAAGGAGGGAACGGAGACGTCACGTTGGTGACCGACAAAATTGGGATATCGCTTCAACAGACCAATCTACTTCGAGTGTAAACTTAACGATTATTGCATCCAGCTGCCACTGATCACAGCATGAGTATAATAAGGCAGCAGGTGCAATGCATACCAGCTTTTCGCTGAGGAGCCGAGCCGGTGACTCGTTTAGTTTACACTTGAAGTAGATTGTTCTATCGAAGTGATATCCCAATTTCGTCAGTCACCAACGTGACGTCGAGAGTGACCGACTGAAAGGGAACTTATTTTTAACCGAAGAATTATTTGTAATTTTTATGAACAGCAGTCTCATAAATACAGGCCTCAGCACACTGGAAGTGAGGTATTTCACCTTAAGCTGTTATACGCAGCAGTAGAGCAGTTTCTGACTGAGTAATCACTGTGCTACACTTTATTTACAATTTCAAATAAATTCTTAAAGAAGCAGTATACTTGTAACCCATGTTTTTTTCTTTTTTGTTTGTTTGTGTTTTTTTAGAAGACACTTTACACTCTACAGCCCCTAAAACAATGTATGTTGCTACCTCAGTTGCTTGTAATATTTTAAAATAAACAGTGTCTATGACTTCTTTAATTGACACTTTGACAAACATATTTGCACTGCAATTTTTTTTACGTTTTAAACTTTGTTTTTCTTTTTTTACTTTTACACAACCATCTGAAGGCGACCTGTTTGACTTTGTGATTTCAACAACTAACCCCCTTTGAAAGTTCTCATAGTCACACATAATTGAGAAGCACATAATAGTGGGAAAATATCCTTTGTATTTGCTGGTAAATTTCTTCAAAATCACTTCAAAATGTTCTTTAAGAAAGTATAAAATATATCCATATGTGGTTTATTTTAAATGAACTTTTCTACTTTTGGGCCAAATGGTTCTTCTCCAAATTTTCTTGACCCTGTGTCTTCTGCCATCATTGTTTAGGGCATTGCATAACAGTCTCCAGAATCTGCCTCATCCATTTGCTTCTGGACTGTTCTTCAATACATTTGGATTACCCTAATGCCATACAAAACACCTCGAGGTTCATTCAAAGTGTGATGCTTGACTTAGGAACTAAAGCTAAAGTGACTTTTTTAAACCACTGGCAACTTGTGCGGCCACCCCAGTGCCATACTTAAACTCATCCTACTGCTGCCTCCAATGTTTACAAGAACACCCTAAGTCAGACTGCTTTTGCCTTGTTTCCAAATGTTTGTACCACAAGTTAAAACTGCATTGTTGGTGTAAACCACAATAGCTAAGAGCAATGACATTTGTAGAAAAAAAATAAATAAATACATCACTATAAATGTATGTGTAATTGTACGTGTGATGAATGGATGTCTGAAGTACTTAAGTTAATGTAGTAACACTTGTTTTTTAAAAGGCAGTCGGTTTGCATGATTTTAGCAAGTATATTAGATTGCTGTTCAGGTAAATACAATTAAGAAATTCCAAGTTGCAGGACATTTTACATTAGTTATCTCAACTTAAATAAATGTGTTGTTTGAAATAAATACATCGTATATTACATTTACTTGTAAAAAAAAATGTAATTCTGAGTTACCAGAGCTTGTGTGTAAGTTTACAACACTAAATAAACCTAATCTTATTTCACTTTACTTTTTTTTTTTTTCTCAAGGCAATCAGTTTGCATGATTTTTTAAAAAATAGGTTTCCTAATTAGACTTCACAGTGACATTAGCAGGTGTCTTTATGTTAAATGTCTTTAATCAGCAGAAACGTTTGTAACATTAAGAGGTGAGCGGGGCTTAATTATATCTTAAACACAAATCTACTTATAATAATACTCTTCAGTATATTTGTACAATCACTGGCTAAACAAGCACCGTTTAATCAATGTAATAAATGAGGCTCGCTGCAAACTTTAAACACATGCAATGCGATCCATTTCCTTTGTCTGAAAATCATCTGTTGGGATATGAAACAAAAGAAATAGTTTTTGGAGCATGTCATTTTTCATAAAAATTTAAATCAACGGTGTAATTTAACGAGCCTCGTGTGATTGACTTTAAGGTCGAAGCCGTGCGCCGTGTGTTTATGAATCTACAGGCGCATGACAAACAGAGTCTCATGAAACAGACATCCTTCTTCCAGCTTTCTCAGAGAGTGTCTAAACATCATGTAGCTGTGACTTTCATATGTTGACAGAATATGAAGTAGATTCCCAGCATTCCAACATAAGCACACGTATATGTTATTCTAACGTAGAAGGACGTCTTGCAGAAAAACAGACATGCGATACATCCAGAGACAGATCTGCAGCCTTAACAATCCCGTTTTTATAGTCGACGCAGACAATACAAGAACAATAATAAATGTCATTCCAGCAGAACTGGGCCTGGTGACTCAAGATCTGGCCAAGACCATTTTTCAGCTTTTTGTGGAGTGGAAAATATGCAGCGTTTACATTCCTCAGATTGTCCTTTCGCTCAGCATTTGGAGAAACATAATAAGTCTGGCAGGAACACAATCAAACAACAAATTGACATGCATGCATACAGGCGGATTACACATAAACGTCCTAGATCATAACTGGCGGAGAGAGAGAGCACAGGGTGATGATGTAATTGGCAAAACCATCGCTTTGTCAACATCATTTGCTCAAAAATGAATATTCTGTCATCACTGGCCTACAAAACCCGCATGACTTTCTATAGAAAAATTTAGGGCTGTAGTTCTCGAGTCCGGACTCGAGACATTTTTCTGTCGTCTCGGACTAGTCTCGGACTCGTTGCATTTGCACTCGGACTTGGCCATTGGACTTGCCAAGTATTCTAGTTGGTCTCGACCGAGTCAAGCAAAGCAAAAAAAAAAAAAAAATCCTTCAAAACACAACCAGATTTGCATGATGTCGCGTCTAAAAACGTGTGGAAATCGCTAGGTGCGCTGCTTTCTCCTTTTTTCCAAAGCACTCTGTAGCCTGCAGTCTACACTTGCGCTCCAGTGGCGTCTGCTGTTGCTGGGCAACCATGACCCGCTCTCCATGAAGACGCAGTTTCAGCAAAAAAATAATTGATTTCCAGCACTAAACATCCCTTGCAGTAGCTCTGCTAATAAATTCATTTAAAAATGGCTATCCATCCTTGTACAGCTATGATCATCTGTTTCTCCATCTTGGCTTAGCTTTCAATTTTATTTTGTCACATTAAATAGTTTTTTTTTTTTTTTAATCAATAAACGCTTATTGATGTACAGTCTTGTTCAAAATAATAGCAGTACAATGTGACTAACCAGAATAATCAAGGTTTTTAGTATATTTTTTATTGCTGCGTGGCAAACAAGTTACCAGTAGCTTCAGTAGATTCTCAGAAAACAAATGAGACCCAGCATTCATGATATGCACGCTCTTAAGGCTGTGCAATTGGGCAATTAGTTGAAAGGGGTGTGTTCAAAAAAATAGCAGTGTCTACCTTTGACTGTACAAACTCAAAACTATTTTGTACAAACATTTTTTTTTCTGGGATTAAGCAATCCTGTGAATCACTAAACTAATATTTAGTTGTATGACCACAGTTTTTTAAAACTGCTTGACATCTGTGTGGCATGGAGTCAACCAACTTGTGGCACCTCTCAGCTGTTATTCCACTCCATGATTCTTTAACAACATTCCACAATTCATTCACATTTCTTGGTTTTGCTTCAGAAACAGCATTTTTGATATCACCCCACAAGTTCTCAATTGGATTAAGGTCTGGAGATTGGGCTGGCCACTCCATAACATTAATTTTGTTGGTTTGGAACCAAGACTTTGCCCGTTTACTAGTGTGTTTTGGGTCATTGTCTTGTTGAAACAACCATTTCAAGGGCATGTCCTCTTCAGCATAGGGCAACATGACCTCTTCAAGTATTTTAACATATGCAAACTGATCCATGATCCCTGGTATGCGATAAATAGGCCCAACACCATAGTAGGAGAAACATGCCCATATCATGATGCTTGCACCTCCATGCTTCACTGTCTTCACTGTGTACTGTGGCTTGAATTCAGAGTTTGGGGGTCGTCTCACAAACTGCCTGTGGCCCTTGGACCCAAAAAGAACAATTTTACTCTCATCAGTCCACAAAATGTTCCTCCATTTCTCTTTAGGCCAGTTGATGTGTTCTTTGGCAAATTGTAACCTCTTCTGCACATGCCTTTTTTTAACAGAGGGACTTTGCGGGGGATTCTTGAAAATAGATTAGCTTCACACAGACGTCTTCTAACTGTCACAGTACTTACAGGTAACTCCAGACTGTCTTTGATCATCCTGGAGGTGATCATTGGCTGAGCCTTTGCCATTCTGGTTATTCTTCTATCCATTTTGATGGTTGTCTTCCGTTTTCTTCCACGTCTCTCTGGTTTTGCTCTCCATTTTAAGGCATTGGAGATCATTTTAGCTGAACAGCCTATCATTTTTTGCACCTCTTTATAGGTTTTCCCCTCTCTAATCAACTTTTTAATCAAAGTACGCTGTTCTTCTGAACAATGTCTTGAACGACCCATTTTCCTCAGCTTTCAAATGCATGTTCAACAAGTGTTGGCTTCATCCTTAAATAGGGGCCACCTGATTCACACCTGTTTCTTCACAAAATTGATGACCTCAGTGATTGAATGCCACACTGTTATTTTTTTGAACACACCCCTTTCAACTAATTGCCCAATTGCACAGCCTTAAGAGCGTGCATATCATGAATGCTGGGTCTCATTTGTTTTCTGAGAATCTACTGAAACTACTGGTAACTTGTTTGCCACGTAGCAATAAAAAAATATACTAAAAACCTTGATTATTCTGGTTAGTCACATTGTACTGCTATTATTTTGAACAAGACTGTATAGCCTTATGCAACAATTACATATGTAAATTTTAAAAACTTTATAATTATGACATATTTAAATGATCATGTAACAGCCAGTATTTGTATCTAACAATCACAACATTTTTATATCTGCATTGGATACAACGTTGTACAGTTGTACACTTGATAAGACCGTTATGAATTTGTATCTTTTTTTTTTTTCTCGTAGTTATCACTGAACAAGTATGTCGTGTTAAACTAAAATTATTATTAATTTCTTAAATAATATTTATCATGCAAGCAGAGAGATGTCATGACAAACGAAGTTTGCAAGTTTTAGTAAACTTTACTAAACAGATGTGTGCAAACACGTAGGTCAAGTAAAAAATGTATCCATATCTATGTTGATTATTAGCCTACTCTTGAGAGAGAACTGGTTTGGTTTTTGAGAGACTGAGACGCGCAACGTGAATCTTTTACTGGTTAGCGCGCTGTGCTTATTCCATTCATTCGTATCATATCGTAAGCTTTAAATCATTGCCTTTTAAATATATACAAATACTATAACGTGTATGATGTATTATTATAGGTAAAATTACTCTTGCAACGCTCTGATTTCTGAGAGATGCACAGAGAGGCGACAACAATGCGGTGTTTGATTTGCGCTCGTTTTGCTCAAAAAGTTTACATTTATTCACTTCACACTCGTGACTATAGAGCTCTCCGTATAATATTGGCAGATCCCCTGGCTGTTGTCTAGCTAACACCAGACTGTGTCAGCTTCAGCTGAGTATTCAGGCAGAATTATTCCTTGTCCGTTATTCGTTTTTAAGCCATTATCCAAGCCATTCCGAATAAGGTATTCGGCTTCAGGCACAACCCTAATAATTAATAATAATATAATTCTTACATTACATATTTAGTTTTTACATGCAACATAGATAAGGTCATAGAAAGTAACAGCTCCACGCAATATTGTAATTCTAAAATTCACGTCGTACTTGCAAACACTTTGTATTCATTATGGTTAATGCATGCTGGAGTAGTTGATTGTATTTATTGTTAGTTATTTATGTGCGCATGCCCAGTAGAGCCAAACGTATCCCTTCTAGCCTTGCCGCGCACCTTTGTCATATCCCGACCTTTGCGTGCGTGTGTGTGTGTGTGTGTGTGTGTGTGTGTGCACTGTGCCAAGGCATCAGTCATATACATTTTTGACCACAGACATCATGTCTGCAAAATCAGCATTATTAAGTAAATAAAATGAAAATAAATTACATAAAAATAATTTGACCTTACAGCTGCAAACTCTGTTCTAGAGAGCCAGTGTCCTTTATAGTTTAGCTCCCAGGGTCGGACTGGGGGTGAAACCAGTACTCATTACCAGGACCCAAAGGAAGAGAGGGCCCTTGAAAAGTATGAATCTGAAATATATTTTATTTTACCTGGTTATTTTCATGGGTGGGGGGCATGGGGGCCCATCAGGACCACCTATGCATAGGGCCCGGGGTCTTGTGAAACGCCCCTGTTAGCTTTAACCCTAATTACAAACACTTGAACCAGCTAATCAAGCTCTTAATAGACACACTAATCTTCCAGGTGTGTTAAGGCCAGTTGGAGCTAAACTTTTCAGGACATTGGCCCTCCAGGATCTAGTTTGGAGACCCCTGTCCTACAGAGCTGTTACTTTGCACATGCTTTTTGATCATTACAAATAATAATGTAAATTTATTTTCTTGGAATAGGAGATATACTGTCTCTCGCATCACAAACATTATCAGTATTTTAGTATGTGCTCTTGAAGAGGACCCTTTTTTCTCTCATTTGGACTCGGTCTTGACTCGATAACATGAGCAACTTCACTTAGGACATGTTTTACAAGATGCTGGAACTTAACCATCACCATTTATTTTGACCATAAATAAGTATATATACTCGACAAAGCTGGACTTGACTACAGCTCTAGAAAAATTGCTCAGTTGTATGAACAAAGAACGGGCTTGAAGGACACGAGAGCGAAGAAATAAATGATGATGGACCAATGATTTTGGGGGAACTGTCACAGTTATGATTTAGTAAATGGCATTAGTTCTTTGTGTATCCTATAAGAACAAAACCCTCCTCTCATCAATCAACATGGTCAGACTGTAAACAAGCCAATGACAAGTGGCAATATAAAACCCAAATCTGAAATAAACAGCAGCGGGCCTGTTTAGAGGCGGCATCTCAACAATAGAGCAGCGACACACACTGCAGTCATCATTAAGACACATAATTCACAGAGCAGAGAGGTTAAATAAACACTGAGCTTCAGCAGACACACACACACACACACACATACACACACTCACTTACGCACTCACACACACACACACACACTCACACACACACACACACACACACACACACACACACACACACACTGAGACTAAAGCACATGGGATGGGAAGAGCTGCAGCTGTGTGTGGCACCAGCAGAACAACATTTATTTGTGACTGCATTGAGAAAACATGACATCATATACCTCTGAGTTTGTTTTACAGCAAAATATATGAACACTTATTTATCTAACACACATAGTCTACACTTCAAATTTGCACATAATATACCTGTACATAAAAAAAAAAAAACTCTCTATTGTAATATACCTGCACGCACAATTGTCAATTTGTATATTTTTATTACTTATTTATTTTTTGTTCTGTTGCACTGCGGAAGCTTCTGTCATGAAAGCAAATTCCTAGAATATGAAAACATACCTAGCAATAAAGCTCATTCTGATTCTGATAAATTCATAAAAACACTTTTGCTGCAAAAATTATTCTTTGGATTCTCAACACAACTGCATGTGATAGTCAGCTCGATAATGTTGTTCCATATTCTGCAGACTATTCCTCAAGATAATGTTGATTATGACACAGAGAACCAGACGTGTATGTGTCGGTGGCTGAGATCAGTGAATGTAAAACATCCCATCACTGATTCGACCAGTGCTGTGTTTGCAATTTACGACCGTTAGCAGTAAAACATTAGCAGTGTAGAAATTAATTTAATTACTTTCTTCATTTTTATTCAATTCAATTCTTTTTTTTTTTTTTTTGATATGTAAAAATGCTTTGTATAATGTGTGTTATATTTGTTTGTTTGTTCTTGTCACTGAATCCTTGTGGATGAGAATGCAATACATTCATCATAAAGAGTTTATTCGATTGTTTTAGATGCTTTATACAACCTCAAACTGAGTCCAGGAACATTCTCCAAAGTGACCTCATGAAGAAATTCTTAACTTTAATTGAGCTCTAATTGGCCCTGATTACATGCTATGAGAGTGATTTCAATCAGAAGAAACAGCAGCTCCTCTAAAGTGAAGATGCTCTCATCACGACTGATGTGAGACCTGATCTCTGAGCTGATCTGTATGATTAATGCATGACAAACATCATTTCAGCACTCCACGGATCCTAACGTATAAATTCATAATTTGATATAAGCCAGGACTCACTCCTATTTGTTTTTTGTGGTCTTGTTTCTGTCTCCAATTTTCTCTCAGGATCTGCACACAGTCATTTATCAAGTGCAGTAAGTGTTTACACAGTGTCCTTTCAGTTTAAGGCTGTAAAGGTAATCAGGGGAACACAACATTTACATCTGATATGATTGCCTTTTCTTATTTTTTTACATTTTTCATCTAAACCAGCATGGGGAATCAGCTTTGGCCTTTCCTCAAAATGCTGTATGACTGTCTTCTTCATATTTTATTTATTTATTTATTTGGAAACTGATACATTTTTTTTCAGGATTATTTGATGAATATAGAGTGATCAAAAGAATAGCATTTATTATAATATATATATATATATAAAAAAGGGATATAAAACTGGAGCGACGACAGTGACGGACGAGAGAGGCCAGGCCTGGGTTTTAGTTGTGTTTTGTTTTTATTTTGTTATTAAAATCTTATTTGATTGTCCGCTGGTTCCCACCTCCTTCTTCCCACGAAAGAGCTTCATTACAAATACAAATTAATTTACTTGTTTGTGTGTGTGACACTGAAGACTGGAGTATTGATACTGAAAATTCAGATTTGTTCACAGTAATAAATTACAGTTTAACAGATTTTCACATAGAAAACAGCTGTTTTACATTATAATAATATTTCTAAATTTTACTGTATTTACTGTATTTCTCATCAAATAAATGGAGCCTTGAGGAGTAGAAAAGACATCTTTCAAAAACATTTTTTAAAAATCCCCAACTTTTGCACATCAGTGCTTGAATGATCATGAAATGATGGAGAGTTTAGCGGTGGATCTTCAGTTCAGAAACACTTTGATCTTGCTGTGACAGTGTAATGATATATATAAAATAACAAAAAGATGAGTCTGAGATGATGAAAACGAGATGATCTGATTTGCTGAGAAACAGAAAATCAAGGTTTATTTATTTATTTAAATTGACTGATTAATATATATACTTATTTTTGGTCAAAATAAATGGTGATGGTTAAGTTCCAGCATCTTGTAAAACATGTCCTAAGTGAAGTTGCTCATGTTGGCATTCACACAGCCTGCTCTAAAATCAAATAAGGCGCTTGTACGGCACTTTCTCTGACTTCATGCTCTGGGAATTTGAACTAGAACTTGATTCTTGTGAAGAGCGTTCTGTGTTATCCACAGAAGTGACGTCATGTCTTGAGTCGAACCCTGTTAACGGTTAGAAGTCTCTGTGTGATGAATGAGTCAAACGATGCCACGGCTTCACAACAATCAGCCGTTCAGATTAATGTGGCATGACAGCCCTGAGATCTCGTTAACAGTGAACGAGAGACATTAGACGGACTTTAATTGAGCAGTACGTCTCAGCAGCACATCAGGTCAGACAGTGTTGTGGTGAAGACTGTCAAAGCACATTAAAAACCCTTACAGTTCTAATGAGCCAGTGGAAACATGTGTGTGAAGCTTCTATTAGATGAGCGAACATGTCCCTGGACGGCCATTACTAAGCCAATGTTTCAGAGCGAGTCTTGCTCTAGCCTGTTGCTCTTGGCTTCCGGTCGAGTCATGGCCTGAAGCGCTGAGAGCTCCAGTGTCGGAGTCCTGCACATGTCTGAGAGTCACCGGACGATATGAGTGTGCATGTGAGCGACCGCAGCGCTCTGTTCTGAGAGCAGATCATCAGGCCTGACTTCCTGCAGGCGTTTATCAGCCGCTCTCATGAGTCCAGCGCTCATAGTGTGGACAGAGATAGCTCTGACGGAGAAACATCAGTCAGTGCTGAGAGAACGAGAACCAGAGAAGTGAGAGCTTGCTCTCTAAAACATGAGATGTGATCGCTTAAAACACAACAACAGTGGAAAAACACAGAGGGATCTTAGAAAAATCTAATCTGAGTCAATGACAAACAAGAGCTTCCCCTTTAAAGGAAAGTTCTCACAAATGTAGTCTTTATGTTGGTTTCATATGACTGTGAAGAAAACACTCCATTCTGAAAATGTCATGTGGTGTGAACAAGTAAAATATATGCATCTCCTTAAATCTGGAACAAAGGTTAGTGTATTTTTACTACATTACATTTTCAGTCTCCTCTGTATGATGTCATTTCCACATTTTTTTTTTTCAATTTTTCTTTCTTTCTGTTTTTTCTACAGAAGTTGGTACTAATTTCAGTTTCATTTTTTTCCTTCAATATGATATCAAAATGATTAACCTTATGTCAATAAATAAATACATAAATAAAAAGTATTATAAATTAAATTATAATAAACATGCATTTAAAAAATATATGAAAAATAAATCATTATCACTGAAAATAAGTAATTTTGGAATATTTCTGTTTAGGTATTTTCAGTAAATTAATAGATTCATTCAAAAATGCAATACAACAAAAATATGATATTAAATTCAGATATACAGTATATGATATTCAGATATTTATTTATAATTGACAAAACAAACTAAAGTCTAAGAGCCTGTATGATGAGGTGAACTCATATTCTGCAGGGTCAGGGTTTAGACAGAGCTGCTTTAGCTCCCTCCATCGGTCAGGAACAGATCCTTCAGCAGATGATGCTTCATGTTTCCAATCATCCTGTTCCAGCTTCAGCATCTTATCAAACTCATGAGCCATAGTGTTTCTCTAACATCTTCAGCTGTCTGAAACAATTCAACATCCCAAAGAACTGTGCTTTGAATTACAGGCAGTAGTTATCAATTCTTGTGATGGAGAGGAAGCTTCATATGCTGGATGAAAATAAACCCTGATGTATGAGCATGCTTGTGTTAGAGAGAGATGTGTGTCTGTACGTGATCATGTGAATCTGTTCATTTCTGCTCACATGCACTAAAGCATCTACTATAATTCAATATTTGCAGTTTGAATGTTGCTTAATACTTCTACCTGTGAATTAATCATGTGCATGCTGTAAGTTGTGGAAATGCTGTTTTTAATGTGTGTCTGTCACTGTGTTAATCAGTGTTTTATTTCATTAGTGTTTTATAGTGTATTAGGTGACATATTCATCAAAAAATCAAAATCTGAAATCAAATCTGAACAGAAAATATTTGGGAAAAAAGTAACAAAAAATTAATAACAGATATTGCAAATTTAGCAATATTTATAGTTGCAACTTTAATAATAATGTTACAAAAGATTGAAATTTCAAATAAATGGTGTTATTTTGAATTTTCTTTTCATCTGTGAATCCTGAAAAATAAAATGTATCACGGTTTCCAAAAAAATGTTCCACAAAAACGTTATTCAACACTGATAATAATCAGAAATGTTCATATGAAATCCTCATATGAGAAAGATTTCTGAAGATCATGTGACACTGAAGACTGGAGGAATGATGCTGAAACTTCAGTAAATACAGACATAAATTACATTTAGCAGATATTCACATAGAAATCAGATGTTTTACACTGCAATAATATTTCAAAATTTTTACTTTTTTACTGCATTCTAGATCAAACAAATGAAGCCTTGATGATCAAAGGAACTTCTTTTAAAATATTAAAACATTGTGTGTTAAAACTGTTTGGCTCAGGAGACACTGAACTTCCAAACAGAAGAGATTCACAACAGTTCAAGCTTCGCTGTGAAGAGAAACTACTTCAGGACAGTAAGGCTGGTCATACATGGGGCAACTTTTTGAGCAATGTTGCTGTCGATGGGAAACCAGGTGAGACACAGGGGCCACAACATTGCTCAAAAAGTTGCTCTGTGTATCATCAGCCTAAAATGATCTCCCGCTGTCCTGTTCTCTTTTACTGCCCTCTGATGGCATGTGAAGGTTTCTGCATGTAGAGTTCAGACACGCAAGACTACAGTGCTTTCACATGGAAAATCCTCATTGACTGAAATAGAGAAGCAATCTATGTGAAGTACAGTAGCATGTGCATTAAATTAATTAGGCCTAAAGGGCAACTGAACACAGACCTCACTTATACAGCCTGAGAAAAAAAAAAAAAACTCCTGCACAAGTTTTAAAAGACAATGCACTACTGGTCTGAGTTCAGTTCATTAAAGGGGGAAGCTCCGCCCTGATGATCAGCTGTGTCCTGTGATTGGCTGAAAGAGTGCATTGGCACTAGAGGCGCACTGTGGGAGAGTTGTTTTGGCTTCTTTTAAAATGGGAATTTAATTTCTCTATCTTGTGTATTGGCTCTGAACCATTTACACTCAATTGGAAGTTGTAGAGAGTAATTTTGGTTGATGTATGTGTATATACATATACACTAACCTAGTAAGGAAAGTAATCAAGCAGCTCTTTTGGTTTATGTATGTTTAGTAATTTGGGGAATTCAGTTATGTTGTTTATGTTGGAACGAGCTTCTCCTGAAATTATTAACTTCAGATTTATTAAGAACTGTTCAGAACCTTGTTTTGTTTTTGTTTTTTTGTTTTTTGCAACATAAACATTAAAATATTGGTGCCGTCCAAAACTTTTAGGCCAATAAAGGCACCAACAAAACTCCCTCAGATGGCGTCACTGCTCTGTTTCATGAACATTACAGACGCTGCTGGCCACTTTGGCAATGTAGGAGAATAAACAGATATATGGTGCAATTAAAGCTCATTAATGTACAATTCTGGTTTGTTTACTAGCATTGTTCAGCACATTGAAATAAAGGTTTGCAAAATGAGCTGCAGATGCATTTTATATTTTATACATATCAAAGCGATTAAAAAGTATCCAGTTTAATCCATATAAGAGTGTCAAATAGGTTTATTATTCAGTCTGTACAATGTAATTTAACTGTCAAAAATTGGTTTATTAAAAAGTTGAATTTAAAAACTTTTTTAACTATTCCATTTTGTAATAAAAATGAAAATTTAATTTACATAAATCATTTTTAATAAATACTCTGATAATAAACTCCTTAATATAATTGGCGCTTATGGCCCACCTGTGAGAAGGTGAGTCTCTGTCACGTAGCAACAGCAGGTCACTTCCTGTAAACACCGGTTGCTATGGAGACAGAGACAGTTTTACTCACTCAGATCTTTGAGTCTCGTTCAGCAAAATGAACAAATCTTTTTTAGATCATTTCGTTCATTTTAGCAAAATGTAATTAAATTGTTACATGTTCCTTCCATAACAGAGCAACTACTTACGCAAATGTTGATTACTCTACAAACAAGACAAAACTATAATGCTATAAGAAACAGAAAATATGAATTCATTGTTTACCTGGATCTTTAGTCTCTGCTAGCCCACCTCACCTCTCATCTGACAAGTCTTCGGTTTGAGTCATTTGTTCATCATGTGACAGCCCCATAAGCTTCTTGGATTGAATTGTGTTTTCTTTCAGTCAGCACAGGTTTTGTGTTTCTTTTTGGAGCTGAGCTGGTGAACCTTAGTTTTTGAGTAAACATTATCAAAATTATCCACAAATAATGCTTTATTCACTCAAAAACTATTCCGATGAATGAGTACAAAATGTATCAAATTTATTAAGCACAAAAATTATCTTTGTTTTTGGGATGTTGTTTTACTCTGTGTGAGCAAAGTCCGAAAGTTTTAGTTCAATGCGAAATCATGAAACAGCATTTTCAGGGAGACCAGAACACAACATGAGGGTCAGTTCTCTGATTTGACTGTTTGCAGTGTGCATCTGGTTTATAAACGCCTCATTTATTGATGGAGACTGCTGTGATCGATTGGAGTCATCAGGTCTATACGGTCCTGAAGAAGGACTCATCAAAGTCATAACTCGAGGGCAAAAATCCCACTCCACAAGCATTTGAAATGCAAAATGTGATATCAGTGTCTGGTTATTTTTCTTTTCCGTCGTCTAGACTCTGATGAAGTTGGAGAAGATAGAGTTTGGAGAGGTTCTAGAGAAATCTCTCAGCCAGCCAGTCCAGTGCTTACATGAAGACTTCTTGGAGACATATCTTTTTTTTTTTTTTTTTGGAGAAGCTGTATGACTGCCTGGATGTTAGTAATGTTGTAAGTGGGCAACTTCTCCAACAAAACACCGCAGAACCATCGATGGTCAAAGGTGCTTCTTTGTAGGATTTTGAAGCAGATTTCATGGAGTTCCAGCTCAAGATGGATCTGGGAACGATCTTTTGTCATGCTTTTGATGATAATGCTGGTCTGGATCATGGTGAGCAACACTTTCTGAAAGTGTGACAGTAGAATAAAGTCCCTAAGCCTTTTTTTTTTTTTTTTGGTATAGAGCTGCACACATGCACTTTTGGCCATTATACACAGACAGATTCAGAGCTTTTTCTGTCTTTAATGAGTTATAGATACCTGTGTACTATCAAGGCCCAATCAGGAACGCAGCCTGAACTTTACGACTGGAATGCACACAAATCTCCACAGACTCCAGATCTTTAACAGAGCTCAGTTTGAGCCCTGCAGGAGAAGAAAACACGCTTCAGGCTCTTTGAGTGTTTCTGAGCAGTAGTCCTCCATATTGTCATTACTGCTATATTTGATTTTTGCATTTGATATCAAGTGAACCGTAATATTAAAAAGAATGACTTTTGATGTAGTTGTTGGGAAGCATTTGTGTTTCTACGATACACTAAACACAGTTTCATCTGTGCTTGGCAGGTCTTGGACATGTTTGGCAGACTGCTGGAGGATCAGATATCTGATGAGGATCAGAATGTTGTAAGATGATCTTCATGAAGCAGATGCAGGCCGAGGAAACCCAAGGATCTGTGTTCATCTTCATTACAGACGAGCAACATCACTGGTGTGTCTGCTGTTAGCTGCCGGTTTTGACTTGGCATCTGCTGTTTATTGGTCTGTGGATGGAAAGGAGATGATCCAGTAATACGATGAGTAGATACAGCAATTCAAGGGGTCAGTGAAAATATTATGTATAATGTATGTGTGTGTATTATAAATCTGGAATCCCTGTTATTAATCATGTTTTTTTGTGTGTCCCAGTTGACTTAATCCCAGATGACTCAGTTTTATTTAGCCAATGCAGAGGCCGCTCTGAACCACCTTTGTTAAAATAAATTAGGCTTTTTACTGAAGGCCCTATATATGTTTAAGCGAGCGTGAACAGAGCGGTGGGACATGAAGACTGGGTCTTATTCCTGACGGACTTTCAGCCTCTACGTGGAATCAACAAACATTTAAGGCACTAGTGTCTGTAGATTATTACTTCAGGGACTCATTTTCTCCAATTATTTGCAGTGCTTCTACATCACGGCATGAACAATGGCTGTGTAAAGCGTTTTTAATGCAGGAATGCTTGCGAGTGTTAGACAGCGTAAGTGTGACCAAAGATGTGAATGCATGTGTGTGTTTCCATTCATATGAGAAACAAATGATGTATTTCCCAAAGAGCCAGATCTCTGTTCTCTCCAGTCAGAAATTAAGCCTCCTCGTCAGATGATGGTAATCAGCGATGTTGAGTAAACGCAATCTTGCCAGAGCCGTTGTTGGTACCTTTATTCATTATGTCTTGACACCGAGACGTTTGACTTGTGTGAAGCAAAGTGATATTTGATTTCATGGACTGGAGCTCTTCAACTGTGAGAAGACGTTCAACCACACAGAGACTCTCACAGTCTCTCACAGTCGGCCTGTAAAGAGATGACCGTGATTCTAAGTGTTCAATTCCCTCAGCGTTCCCATCTGTACTGTCCTTTGAATAAATGTAGCTCAAAACATTTGCTAACATGCAGTTCTGAACACGTTTATTCTGTGAAAAGCACATAGATGTTTGAGAGATAGTGATTCATACTTCGACAAGCAAAATCAAAAGTGTTAAAAGTGTTGTCACATTTGACATCAGACATTTGATAAATAATGCAGACTATTTCTGAAGAATTCTGTGTAGCTTTGTTTATATTATTGCGCAGAAGTTGTATGGTCTGCTCTTACTTTTAAGAAGTTTATTTATCTTTATTAGCATTTTGGCAGAATGAAGCACTGTATGAAATCCCTCCTTTTAGCATGCATAAAAAAAGCATGTTTGTAATTCTCCTGCTGGCTTTATCACGATAAACACATATAAACTGTATGATGTCTGGAGGAACTCTGTGGCTGAGAAGTCACAGTTTAATCTCCAGAAGCCGCTGATATCCCAAGAGCGGAGAACGAGACTCATCTCTGTCAACTTCATCTCTCCTCACACACATACTGTATGTCAATGTCTCTCGTCTCGCCCTGTAGCTGGTGTCAGTGCTGCGGGGGGTGAAGTACCTGGAGTCATCCCAGATATGGCTGAAGACATTTATTCCAACAGAGAGCTGATGTGGCAGTATGTGGCCAATCTGGAGCTCATAACCTCAGTACAACAAAGTGATGAGCGCCTTGCTGGAGGTGGAGATGCCACTGATCCAGAGCCAGCTGACAGACATTGATGCCGAGCTCAGAGAAGCTGAGGAGAACAAGCAGATGTAGAGATGATCAGTGTTGAACCCTCAGGTAACTGAGATTGATCCACCACAGCTGTTAGTGTGACGCAAACATCATCAGGAACAGGCAAACATCAGGAACTGCACAGGTGTGATACCACAAGGCACTAGCTGGACATTTTCCATTAAATATTCCATCAAAGACATCTTCAAAACAGGCTTAATATGGTTAAAGCTCTTGGTGCATAAAGAAGATCTGTATAGTTGCAAAAACTAAAGTATCTAATCCAAAGATATTTAAACTTGTTGTTTGTTGTTTCTCTGATCACACATGCAGACATGGTTTTATGTTTACGCAGCATGATGCGATGCAACCCGTAAAAAGACAGTATAAGTCATTATAATCAGTAATTATGTCCCCACTGAATGCAACAAATGCCTCGTTTGTAATGTGTTTTATTGTTTTTGTCTTGTCTCACTGGTGTTCTGACCGAGACACACATTACAGTAAGTTAAGGGACATAACATTTCTGTCACACACTTGAGGCATTCGGCCAATCACAAAGCACTGGATAGCTGGCCAATCAGAGCACACCTCGCTTTTCAGAACGATGAGCTTAGAAGAAAACGACGTGTTTCAGAAGCAATAATGTACAGTATGTAGAAAATGTTTTTTGAACCTTAAACTGCATAAACATTCATTACACAATTTTTTTTTCTTTTTAGCAGCATCATATGACCCCTTAACTAAAATTGAAACTTAAATTAAAAATGAAAGCCATTAAAAAATATATATTGTTATCTGAAATTAAATAAAATCTGAATAACTTCTTATTTTAGCTATTTCTCATTTTAATTACTAAAATAACTCAAACTAAAACTTGAAATAAAAATGAATAAAAACTGTTTAGACATATAAATATATATATATATTTTTTTTTCTCCAAAAAATACAACAAAATTACTAAACATAAGAATATATGCATATTAAATAATATTTATACATATTAAAATACAAAAATAACCAAAATTTATTAAAGAAAATCCACATTCAATAATTCAAAATATTAATAAAAACTATAATAGTAATTCAAAGATAGTAAAATTACTGAAAATATTAGTTTTGTTATTGACAGTATTCTTTAGCATAGACCTCTCACTGGAGGCTCAGATCAAACAACTTTGATCAGTTTGTGCTTTTATTTGAAGATGAAGTTTTATTATGTTTAGTATTTTTTCCATTTTTTATCCATTTAAAAATTAAGCCTGTGTTACCTGTGTTGTTTCTTTATCAAGTTTTTTTTTTTTTTTGTTAAAGAAATAGTTTACAGTCATGTTGTTCCAAATCTTTTGAGCACAAAAACAAGGTGTTTAGCAGAACGTTCATGCTGCTCTCGTCTGTGCAACAAAAATGAACACACCACAGAATCGTTACAAAAGTCATATTGTCTGAAAGTCTCTCCCCTGTTGTAAAAGATCTTACAGGTTTGGAATGACTCTTAACACTGTGAGTAGACAAGGGGTAGTCAGTCAAATTAGACCAGTCTATCTTTTCATAAAGCAATTTAAAAAGTTATGACCAGTCTTGAAGAAACAAAATGAGATGGCTAACTTTTTAAGACTAGTCTAAGCAGTTTATGCAGCCAACCCCAAGATCTTAGATTTGTATATTCTTCGGCTAAAAGGTCTACATCTCTAATGTGGTTTCTCTGGTGGGGATTTGGAAATACATCCAGGACATCCATGAGGCGGTACATGACCGAAGCTCAACAGTTACTGTACAGTGTTTGGCAATGGCAAAAAGGATTAATTCAGTTAGTTTTGATGAATTGAAATTGATTTCTTCTTGTAAACTCCAGGACCAGGACACAACACTGGCTGACCTGCTCCGTCAGCATCGTGGAGCATGGTGTTTGATTTTGAGCCTCATCCACGGACGAACGTCCCTCTGCTGAGGTCCAGCGTGGAGCTGATAGAAATGCTGCAGAACCTGAGGATGCTGAAGTACATCTCCTTCTTCCTGTAGGAGGTTTCCACGTGGAGACGGACTCCCTGATCTCCGTCTGGTTCGAGGTTCAGAAGACGTGGTTACCTGGAGAGAATCTTCATCGGTTCTGACCACATTGGCTCTTAGCTCCCAGAGGTGGTGTTGATGTGTCTCTAATATGATTATTCATTCTGCTCTGAATAGACACTCAATACACACATACTGAAGCAGAGATCTGAGACATTTTACTGGAGAGCATCTTGCCCTGCCCTCTGGCACCGTGTTCATGATCTAGATGAGATGTGAAATGTCCATCGCATGTGTCCGGCTGAAAACAGAACAGTGGCCAGACGCACAGATGTTCCTCAGAGCCTCAGAGGCTGTTTGGGTTTTTCTCTCTGGCAGATGAAGTTGTTTTGTCTCATTCTTTTCTAAATGTCTCCACAGGACTCCAAACGCTTCAGAGGTGTTGATTTCATAGAGCTGACGCACGACGCCAGTAAAACGCCAAACGTTGTGAAGACCACCAATAAATCTGGGCTCTACAGAAAGCTGGAGGACTTTCAGACCAGGTCTGGATCGAAGTGTTTGTCCACTTCCTCTCTCTAAACTTGAAGCAATAGTTTGTCATTATTTACTCACACTCATGTAGTTCCGGCCTCACATGCTTTAAACTATAACAATAACTATAAAGTCTTAGTAATCACGCTACACTGTAAAAAGAATAATAATTTCTTCCTCAGTATTTCTGTCTTGTTTTCCAGTACAGATATCTAAACATTATTTAATCAGTTAGATACATTTACTGGAGAAGCACAGTGACTTTGATGTTTAGATGTTTTCAGAAAACATCAAACTGACAGTGGGCTCTTTTTTTCTGACCCCTTTGACAGATATTTGTTTTTGTTCTTGATACATTTATCAGAAAACAAGACTAAACATCTGATCTTTTTCAGTAAATGTGTCTTGATTTAAGAATGATTTGATGTTTGTACTGGAAAACAGATCAGATGACGAGGAAGAAAGACGTGTTTTGCAGTGTAAGGTTCACACTAAAGTTATAGTGATAACCACACACAATAAATCAATGGGATCACGTTCAGAGCAGTGTTCATCCAGCTGGTGCACCATAAAAACAATGAAAGCAGCTTTATTGTGACTACAGTGTGCTGGTGTGTAGTTATCGTTCTGTGTGAACGGGGCTTTACACCGTCACTGTCAGAGAGGCCAATAAAGCATCATGAATCTGTCACAAAGAAGTTATAGCCTTTCAATAACTCACTGATATTCGTCTCACTAACACTCACAATCAATTAAAATTACACGTTTGGACATTATTTCTTGTGTGTCATGTGACTGACGCAGACAAACTATTCCTTTAAAATCCTTGTTTGGGAAGTGCTCCTTTTAGATGCACACATGACATGTCTCAGTGTCCCATGATGCTTTGCACTGATTGATTGTGTTTCAGATTGAGAGTGACCATTGTTCACATGTTCTTACAGATTGACCCTTTGTGAAAAAGCTCTGGTCACCAAGTGCTTGGCCTTCCCTCACTTCTACTCTATCTCATCTGCTGACCACTGACCCTGGTCAGGTACAGCTGCACTCAGACATCCCATAAACACAGGGCACTGCGCAGTGCTGGCAGTAGTTATTTGCACGCACTAGATGGCAGTGTTGATTGCTGATTCTCACACTGTTGTTGTGTATAATTTGTCAAATGTGGTGTGTATAATTTGTCATCATGCAGACACTTTCCAACACATGTGAGGTTTGAAGGATCTGCTGTGGATTACGGCTCTGGGTGTCTGTGCTGAAGTCATGATACTTTATTTTATTCAGTGGAGCTGAAACATTTCAGGCTCTCATTTAAACCTGTGAATAAAAGTTTTATGAATGTGAAAAATGTAAAATGAAGACTTTCTGCAGTATTTCTAGGTCACAAATAAAATTTGTGACATTGACCGCTTCCTTGTAACTTCACAAACTGAACGAAATACTCCTCTTCTGTTGTGAGTTTGCTTTAATTCCTAAACTGACTTAGTGTCATACTGAAGAAAAAATAAATTCTTGAAAATTAAACTTTACTTAGTTTGACATATTATTTATATTATTGTTCATCAGCATAAATAAGCAACCCTTTTTGAAATTGTTTGCTTGCCATTTTGCAAATTTGTAAAAATAAATAATAATAATAATAATAATATTTTTATTAATTATAATATTTTGTAAACATTGAATTAAACTTTAAGCAGTTTTACATAATCTTCATCATTATTTCTGAGAATAAATAAGCAACCTATAGCAAATATTTGTGAAAACCTTTGTCTGCAAACGTGGAGAAATTAATGATGAAATGAAGAATGATGTAACAATGTTATATAAATATATTTGTAAACTTAATTATTTTACTGAAAGGTTTTAAAAAATATATTTTTCAAAGGTAAGTTTCAAATATTAAGATGCTAACACAAGTATTCAAGGTGTAAGAAAATGTAATATATTATTACTTTTTACTTGACATTTTAGTCATACATTGTTTACTTAATAAAAAATAAAAAAATAAAAACTTTTTTTTTTTATCATTTGACACCAATATGAATGAAAAGAGTATACAGATGTATCTCAATAAATTAGAATGCCGTGTAAAAGTTCATTTATTTCAATAATTAAACTCAAATTGTGAAACTCGTGTATTAAATAAATTCAATGCACACGGACTGAAGTAGTTTAAATATTTGGTTTTTTTAATTGTGATGATTTTGGCTCACATTTAACATAAACCCACCAATTCAAAGCATCCAGTGGTAAGAAAAGTATGGTAGTTTGACGATCCCATCATAACCAGTCATGTTTGGATCAGAACAGATTTTAAACTGCTTTATTAAACCCACTCTACACCTCGCCTGATCCTAACCTTCATCTCGAGAGCGATTTCTTAATCTACATCTCACATCATGGACTCCAGCAGAGTAAGTAAACATTTGAACTTTTTTAAGTCTTTATTTGCATCAGGTCTCATCAGTAATAACAGAAACACAGTGTCCGTGAAGACGGCTTCAGGATCACAGACGCCCGCAGTTAATCCCCGCTCAGCTATCATCACACACACACACACACACACAGCGTTTAGAATATGAATGTGGGTTTGCACATGCTGCTCATCCACTGCTTAGCATTTGTTGTTCTAGTTTAAAAGCTGGGGTTTCAGCAGAGCAGGAACCGCGAACTCGATTCGAGAAAACAGAAGCCTGCCTTCATTTCACATGCTTCTGTCTGTTGCGATTGATGCTTTCCAGCGATGCACTCGTAACTCTGTGCTTTCACTCAATCTGTCTCTCTCAGACATGTGGCAACATCTACAAAGGCCTGGCACAGACCGGAGCCTGGGGCTTCTTCGAGTTCAACAGGATCTCGGTGGATAAGCTTTCATTGGAGGTGCAGGTGAGTGATGAACCGGGGTCATGCAATGGATTTAGAAAACTGGAAACTAGGGCCCGTTTTGAATTGAATTAATTAAATGATGCAGTGATTAAATAATCAAATTAATTGTAAATTACAGCAGTTTTTCTGTAAATTACCCTTCCAAAAGATGATTTAAAACCACTAGTGTTGAATAAAAAAGCTTGGTTTAGCTTCGAAGGGTTGAAGGATGTAGAGGACAAAACAACTGTTTCTTGAAGTGCCCATCTGCGTCATCATCACGTGCCCACATTGAGGCACAAAGAATCTGAGCAAAGGGTCCATCAGTTGTACCCTTCGAAATCCTTTATCCCGAAGGGCCCTTTGAAGTGTCCAGTTTTGAGCACTTCAGTTTGGAATGAACACCGTTTATAAAGTCGCTGAATTATTGACTCACTCAGCCCATTCAAAACTGTGGAATCATTCAGAAACATCAATGTTATGTGTTGACTTTGACTGAAACTGATAAAAACAGGCAATATTGATATTACTGAGTCAAAAAATGTAAACATATATTAAGATTTTGTTTATTGAACCATTGAATAAAATCTGAGTGGCATTTGTGCAGATATTTGGCAGACATTCATAAGAAACAATACTCTTGCTGGTGTGATATTGCTGAACTATATCATATGATATAAACATAAGTGGGTGATTTTTGCACTCATATATTGAGTTTTAAGCTCATATAAGTGTATTCTAATAGACTCCTCATGTTCATCATGATCATCAGCAGCTGCATCAGTGGATGACGTACCTCTCTAGACGGGCGCAGCGTTATAAGGGCTTCCAGACGCATCAGTACTGAGACACATGAACCAGCCGTTCACCTCGCCGTCGCTCACCAAGGGAGGAAAACGGGTTTACAGAGGAGGGTCCCCAAATATATGACACTTCGTTTTCATCTTTTCGTTAATTACAAAAACGAACAAGACTGTTGTCAAGCCAGACAGTTTGTGGAAAAGGAAACAAAAGTAATTATTCTGTCCTCATTTATTTGCTCTCATGACACATGTACCTCTGTGGAACACAACAGAATTTTAGAATAATGTTTGAGCTACAGTGCTCTGGTCCATTCAATGGAAGTGAATGGGGACCAGGACAAAAAATAATAATAATAATAATTCATAGGAGGTTCATATGCTCTGAAGTCACATTAGCACTAAAATACTTAAAATAACAGAATCGATGCAAAATCTATCAAATATGAGACAAATTCAAATACTGCTCTACTGAAGTCATTATTCAGATCAGTTCAGTTAAACTTTTGTTTCCATCTCAGTGTCAGTGCAATCAGATCGATAACATTATTGGAAAGTCACTTTTGAAGTCATATGATAATCTTGCTTTACAGACTTGGTCACCATTTACTTTCATTGTATGGAAAAGAGCAGCTTGGACTTTATGCTAAGCGTCTGCTTTTAAGTCCCATAGAACAAAATCAGTCAGATGAGTCGGCATGAAAATGCCCCTAATAAAGTGCCCCTATTATGCCATTTTTAAGCTTCCTTATATTGTTTGGGAGTTTCCTACAATAGGATTACATACATGCAAGGTTAAAAAAATCCTTTCGTTTTCTCAAAAAATGCATTTAATATCACCATTTTCCAGTGATTCTCAAACGATTCGTCTGAAGCAGTTCTGAGATTCAGTTCTCTAGACCCTGGCTTTCAGTGCGCCTGCTCTGCTCTGATTGGTCAGATGGCTTGGTCTGTTTTGATTGGTCTACCATATACGGCACGTGTCAGAAACGATACGCCCACTGCCACAGTTCTGTTCTCTGAATGTTCAATAGAAAATATAAACATCTATTATTAATCATACTTACAGGCAGTGATTCAGTGGCACCAGCAGGTCCAAATAAATTGGGTACTGATTCAACTCTCAGAGCAGGAGTGTGTGAGACAGGAACACTGCTGTGAATTTAACCTCTGATTCTTTGCAGCCTCATCTTTTGGAAGTGAAAATAAAATGGATTTACTTTCACAGCCTCTTCTCGACATGATGTTAACCATGAGAACAAGCTGCAGGGTTTGTGGCTGGGTCCGGTTGTTTGTAAAACACAAGCAGGAATTATGCAGATGTGTTAGCAGTGACATGTAGCCGTCACTGACTCGTTTCAGCTGTTCAGAGTCGATTCTTTCTTTTGGGAGATAATAACTTTATTTATCGTGCATTTTTGGCTTCATTTACATTAAAAAAAAAAGCTTCATTACACACTGCATGGAAGGCAATATCCAGAATGGCATAATACGGCACTTTAATAAAGATAACTGAATTTTAATTTTTGAGTAGACTAACCCTTATATTATTATTTCTCAGTGATTTCCATTCTGGTGTCAGGTTCTTCAGAAGAGAGTCTGGTCCCAAACGCTGTTTCAGCTCTTAATGCATGCCTGTGCTGGGCTTCACCACTCTGCTATAGAGCAGTATGTAAGATTCATGAAGGCACTGTATCGTGTAGGTTTCAGAGTTCACGTAAGGCCATGGCAGGGTAAAGCCTCATATCTTATTCCATCAGCTCTCAGCGATATCTGACTCACTCTTAATATTATATGTCACTGTTCATCTGCTAGCGGTCTGAACTCTATCAGCCTGTGTCTTCAGTGCTGCGAGGGGCTGAATCATTGCCATTTCAGACACCAAACCTGCTGTTGACAGGTTAACCGTTCACTGTGACTCTGTAATCCAATTAGATCTTTTTTTTGATTGTCGCTTCATAAAATATTCCATTAAGAGCAGTGGTGAATATGAATTCCTAATAAACAAGTGCCCTTGTTTCTGGAAGCATTTTTCACATTTATTTTTCTCCAAATATATTTATGGACTTTGAGCCATTAACCAAACCAAACAGCTCTGCATTGCTAGAAAAGTCACAATATTAACATTGATTTGCAAAAAAAAAAAAAAAAAAAAAAAAAAAAAAGATCAGAAAATTCTATCAAATATTCCAGTTAACTACTCATGAAGCATTGCTGATAGTGCACAGTAGAAGTTGTAATAATAATAATAATGATACACTTTGAAATAGTTCATTATTAATTAGAAGTAAAATTATTATTAGTGTTTTGTTGTCATTGGTATATTAGATTTTTAATGTTTTTTCCCCCTTTATTATGATTATTATTATTAATAATAATTAATGTATTTGTTCTTTACATTTATCATTTTCTGTTCCTTCTCTTCTTGCCATTTTTTTATTTTTGTGTAACAATATCCTCATTGTTGTATGACTTCATTGATCATTGTGTATGTTTTACAGTATATGAAAATCAAGTTTGTTGTTTAATGTTTTGTAAAAGATTTTTGTTTTCCCATAGTATTGACTTCTCTGAGCTCAGCTTGGTAGATCTCTCCTAAAGGTTTATTGTTTTTAAGCATTTTTGTACTGTTTTCTTGTGCTGAATTCTCACTTTCTCACTGATGCAAGTAACATATATTCGGTTACATTTACATTTATGTCCATCAAGTCAAAAGTATTCAAGATGCCATTCAAAACAAGAAGAGGTTTAACTTCATGGGCAAGCATGTGAACCTGGTCCTGTCACCATGAAGCCGGGCCACGCGGCAGGACCAAGCTGCTGACTCAGTGATTTGACTCTGAATCTGTGATTTGATTCAGTGATTATATTAAATAAGTTTATTTGTATAGCACTTTTTAAGATACAAATCATTACAAAGCAACTTTACAGAAAAATTGGTTTCTACAATATTTAGTAGTAGCTTATAAGTGGTGACTGTCAGTTTATGTGCATATGACAGAAATGTTCTGTTGATGGTGTTGAAATTATTCAGCCAAGTGATGCTATCTCAGATCATTATTTAGTTTTGTGCAAACTTCATATAGCCAAAATTGTAAATTTTAAAACCATCACTTCTACCACAAAAGACTGCTTTGTAAGTTATCTTCCTGATGTATCTGAATTCCTTAGCATATCGAAAACCCCAGAACAACTTGATGATGTAACAGAAACTACGAACTCTCTCTTTTCTAGCATCTTAAATACAGTTGCTCCTTTATGCTTAAGAAAGGTTAAGCAAACCAGTCTGATATCATGGTATTTATTCATCCATTCCTTTGCTCATTCATTCATTAATTCATTCAAGTTTATTTGTATAGCGCTTTTTACAATACAAATCATTACAAAGCAACTTAACAGAAAATTACGTTTCTACTGTACAATATTTAGTAGTAGCTTATAAGTGGTGACTGTCAGTTTGTGTGCATACAGTATGAGATGATTTTTCAGAAAAAATTACACAAGACATAGTCAACCAGCCGATGAACATTATTAACAGCAATTATTATATGATGCAATCACACTTGTAGCAATATTTGTTAGTCCTGTTATATATAATGTATTATATATGTATATAATGTTCTGTTGTATAATGAGCATACTCGCACACTAAAGAGAGCAGCCCGGAAAATGGAGCTGGAGGAAAACAAAACTAGAGGTATTTCGTATTGCTTGGCGGGAAAGTAGCATATCCTACAGAAAAGCATTAAAAACTGCTAGATCTGATTACTTTTCTTCTCTTTTAGAAGAAAACAGACATAACCCCAGGTATTTATTCAATACAGTGGCTAAATTAATGAAAAATAAAGCATCAACAAGTGTTGACATTTCCCAACACCACAGCAGTAATGACTTTATGAACTACTTTACTTCTTAAATCGATACTATTAGAGATAAAATTGCAACCATTCAGCCGTCAGCTACAGTATCACATCAGACAGTGCACTATAGACCCCCTGAGGAACAGTTCCACTCATTCTCTACTATAGGAGAGGAAGAATTGTATAAACTTGTTAAATCATCTAAACCAACAACATGTATGTTAGACCCTATACCATCTAAGCTCCTAAAAGAGGTGCTTCCAGAAGTCATAGGTCCTCTTCTGACTATTATTAATTCCTCATTGTCATTAGGATATGTCCCCAAAACCTTCAAACTGGCTGTTATTAAGCCTCTCATAAAAAAAACACAACTTGACCCCAAAGAACTAGTTAATTATAAACCAATCTCGAATCTCCCTTTTCTGTCCAAGATACTAGAAAAGGTGGTATCCTCACAATTATATTCCTTCTTAGAGAAAAATGGTATATGTGAGGATTTCCAGTCAGGATTTAGACCGTATCATAGTACTGAGACTGCTCTCCTTAGAGTTACAAATGATCTGCTCTTATCATCTGATCGTGGGTGTATCTCTCTATTAGTTTTATTGGATCTTAGTGCTGCGTTTGACACAATTGACCACAGCATTCTTTTGCATAGACTTGAACACTGTGTTGGCATCAGTGGAAGTGCATTAGAATGGTTTAAATCGTACTTATATGACCGCCATCAGTTCGTAGCAGTGAATGAAGATGTATCATATCGATCACAAGTGCAGTATGGAGTACCTCAAGGCTCAGTACTAGGGCCGCTACTCTTCACGCTTTATATGTTACCCTTGGGAGATATCATCAGGAAACATGGTGTTAGCTTTCACTGTTATGCTGATGATACTCAGCTCTATATTTCTTCATCTGCGGTGAAATCTTCAGCTCTTTTATATATCTTGACTGTATGTTCAGTGTTCAGTGTGATGTATGCAGTATTAAAACTCTCTTGTTACACCAAGAGACACCCAAAGGCGCAATCATATCCAGTTTGATTTTGTGAACTCTTTATTAAAATGGGAAACTTTTTCTTGGCTGAGGGACAAACAGACTGCCTTTTAATTTGATAAAGTTCAGTGGAAAAACTTTTTTTTTTTTTCAGACGCTGCCTCTAGGTACGTGATTCCCGCGCGGTGATGGACGTGAAGTCATTAATTTATAGCCCGGCTGTGATGAATAGCTCAGATAATTATGCTCCATTGAGGACGGGATGTTATCAGAATGCAGTTCCTCAGGCGCTGTCCGGCCGAGTCTCGCTGAGCGGCGATGGGCCATCGGTTTGATTTATCTGTTTTCAGAGGAGGCTCATGGCATCTGAAGAGCTGCGTGTGTCTTTACAGCTGTAGATCACGTGTCAGTTCAGTCAGTTCATTTAAATCAGTTCCATTGTTAAATTAACTTTTATATTTTCTTGTATAATGTCATGTTGGCAACTTTGTCTTAACATTCTTTGATTAGTTCTGCTGTTTTTCTCTCCATGGCTCTACTCTTCCTGAGGCTTATGAGCCAATGCTCTGAAGGAAAGTAAAGGAGAGAAATAAGACTCTTCCTAATTACACACACACACACACACACACTTAATCTCACACACACATGAATGTATCTGTGTAAAGAGCAACAAATGAAATTCAGACGTTTCTGTTGGGTTTGGAGGGGGAAAGGTCTCTGACCACTATGAATTCTCAGGGTGGCGATCATTTGATTTACATGAGCTCCTTCCCAAGGCAGTAGCACTCAACATTAGTTATTCAGCTTTTAATATTTCATGGAGTTTTGAGGCTGCTTTTTATTCCCAGCAGGATATGGAGGAGACCCTGGAGGAGACCAGGGCCATGGATATGTACTCGGTGAACCCAAACACATGGTGGTCCAGTGCTGGGGTGAAGTCAGTGTTAATTTCAGGGAAGTTTGTTGTCAATTAATTGTCCATGTGTTAATCAGCTTTAAACACACTGTATAGTGAATACTGGTTGTTTATGAACCAGTAGCAGTATTCTAGTGGTTGATTTTTCAGGACTAACTCTTATTTGTGGAGTTAGGCATTACTCAGCAGGATGAGGTTTGATTCTTCCTTCGCATGTGTCTGTTTGATCTTCAGACCTTAGTCTCCACGAGGAAGCACTCTGTAGAATCTGACCTGATCTTTCTGATCACGCTGAAGCATCTCTGATCTCAAGGTTCACTCCGTTTATTAACCGGAACCAAATCAATTCATGCTTACATTGCTCCGAATCACTCTGAAGCTCCACTGAAACTGCCTGTTAGTTGCTCTGTCAATTAGTCCTTATAAAGCTCCTCGCCTTGCTGCAAATTCACAGTCGGCCACACAAACTCTGAAAAATAATGCAATAATATGAACGACCAGCTCAATATGAGATTGCCTTCATGCCTGTGTTGGTTCCAGGATGAGAGCTCTTCCCATGTGACTGTTGTTTTGTGTATTTTAAGGCCGATCTTGGCACGTTGTACATTAAAGCTGGCGTGAAGAATATTGGCACGGTGCTCCTCATGACAGATGCCCAGGTCACAGATGAGAAGTTCCTCGTGTTGGTGAACGACGGTGCTGTGTGTCTGTTTCAGATGTTTGTGATGACATGGATATAAAGGAAATATAGTCATTAGACTAATTCCAGCCCAAGTTCAGATATTGATTTAGTAGCATCTCTGATTTCAACTTTTTGAATTCATTTCTGTGATTCATGAATTTAAAAAATCGATTCACTGATTTGTTTGAATCACCTGAGAGTGCTCACTGAAGTGCTCCAATAGCTTTTCTGAATGTTAGTAAAACAAAATAGATATGTAATGAAAATATATCATTATCATTTTTTATTATTAAAAACAACAACAACAATAATTGTAATATAATATTACATGGATGATAATTAATATGTGTTTTTATTATGAATGTACATTTTATTTTAGAAACCAGTCATTTGAGTTGATGTGTTTGTATCATCACTCAGAGGTTCACTGAGCTGCTCCAATAATGTGTCATTAAAAATGGAAGCTTTAGCCTAAGTTCTGCCAGGAAGACTCAATCACTTCGTCACTAATTACCTTCATCATTATCCAATCACGTCTTTATACTCCCGTATAAAAGATCGTACTTACACATGTTTGAGTTCGCAGATGCTGACGCGACAACAACCTCCACCCTCCCCACCACCACCAGGATGGTCCTGTCCTTACCTTCCAGGGGGGGTCGGCTGCGCCCCTGCCTTCGTCTTCAGGCAGGAAATGCAGATTTGCTACCCTCGGATTATGAACCATGGACGGGGCCTTCCGCCAAAGAAATTTATAATTGTGCTCGCTGAGCTGTCAATAAATGTATGCTTCGTACATCATTCTATCTCCCGAGTCTTTCTGGTAGAAATATATATTTAATACAAATATGTACAACATTTTGTATTATTATTAATAACAACAAACAACAGTACTAATAACAAAACTAAAATGATGATTTGATTCTACAGTATTTTGCTGAAAAGATTTTCTCTGGTTCTCTTTTAACACTATTTAACCTACCCACTGGCCTCTGTTACATATGATCTGCATTGTTCACTGATTTAGCCAGAGGTGAAGGATTCGGTGAGTAAATTCATGGCATACATACATGTTTTCTTTATTATTATTGTTATTATTAGGGATCGGATTAGAGAAAGTGCTTGCAGCTCTGCTATAAGGGTTAATTTATATAAGCTCATGTATGTTTTGAGCGGTCACCACACATATTCTTCATTAATAGGTGCTCCTCCTGAATGTAAATGAAACATGCGCCTCTCATAAGGAACCGGCAGAGTCTGATGCGGTTGAGTGTTTTAATGTAAGTGACATTGGATGAGCTTGAAGTGTTCCTGTCATTCTCCTGACAGCGCTAATAGAGCAGGTCTGTCAAAAACATCTGACTGCTTCTGTTGATCTGTGATTATTGTGTTAGGAAGACGCCATTCTCTTCAGTCGTGTGGTTTTTGGTGTAATTGTAGCTTGTAAGGTGAGCATCAGTTGCTCATAGTTTCTGTGGAGGATTGGATCTTGTAACCCCGAGCACAGCAGATTTCAGCTTGTTTCTTTCAGTTAGCACGGGTTTTGTGTTTCTTTTTGGAGCTGATTGATCACAGGCCTCAGTAGACCTCGGTTTTTGAAGGGAACAAAGTATTATGTGTTGCTTATTTTGTCAATATTCATGTAAAAACTGAGGAGCATGAGCTCAGACCATTGAGCAATCAGTTCCAGAAAGAAACCCAAAGCCTGTGCTGACTTATGAGTCATCATTTTTAACAATGTGATATTAGACTTGTCATGTGTTCCTGTGAGGATGATCTGCTCTCTCTGAATGAAGAGGATCATTACAGGCACTTCATGTCGCTTGAGGAGCAGAGAAACCTGCTGTCTCACTGCACTTTCTGGCCAATTAGTCCTCCATCATCTTTACATCCTATTCATCAGCTTAATTACCCACATGATAGACACTTGATCTTGTGGATATTGTAGGCTGTTGCTATCCAAGGGCAGTTTATCCCTGATGCCTCGTTTCCTCAAAGCTAATCAGCTCATTTGGAGGCTGGAGAAAGGAAGCCGATTGGAGAGGAGTCTGAAATCGCTGTAGAAGAACCGTATTCAACTGTGTTTGCTTCTAGAGCTGCGTCATGCTACATAGGATTGCATCTGACAGAGGTTTCCAGCGTGTTTCGCCCAGTTTTCTCTTTGGCTTTTCCCAATCAGACTCTGTTTGAGTAAGTGCATCCAACTCAAGCCATTATGACGAATGACAACAGAAATAGTTCATCTGTCCTATCTCTGTGAACAGTGCTTCTTCACAATCGAGTGATTGTCTTCTATCAGTTAAAATTCTGAGCACTTATTTCTCTGATAATATCACTAATATGATTTAACAATGAGTCTAGAACAAAACAAAAATACAGCCTGTTATTCAGAACAACTGCTGATGCAATAAGCTGATGACTGTCAGCTTCCTCAACACATTTTAACAGGGAATAATAAATATGGCACATATAATATTATGATGCCATTGTATACATAGTTCCTGCATTAAAGGTCCCCTTCTTCGTGATCCCATGTTTTAAACTTTAGTTAGTGTGTAATCTTGTTGTTAGAGTATAAATAATATCTGTAAAATTCTAAAGCTCAAAGTTCAATGTCAAGCGAGATATTTTATTTAACAGAATTCGCCTACAAAAAACGACCCGTTTGGACTACATCCCTCTAGTTCCTGCAGTAATGACGTCACTGGTTTTTTGACTAACCTCCGCCCACATGAATACACAAAAAGGGGGCGTGGCCTTGTTGTGCTCCTACGGAGAAGAAGGAAGAGCTGCGTTTGTGTTTGACATGTCATTGAAACACTGTTATTTTCATCTGAGTCCAGTCATCTTTGTTTGGGCTTCCCAGGGACGATGTACTTTGAGATTAATGGTTACAATTTATGTTTAACTCTGTTCCCGAAAATTATAATCCACATGTAAAACTATGTGCAGCACATTTTGCTGAGGACAGCTTCCTCAATCTCAATCAGTTTAATGCTGGATTCACACAAAGATTATTCCTGAAAGATGGAGCAGTTCCCTCTTTGTCTGGAGAAGGTGTTGTTCATGGACCACAACCGGTAAGTGTATTTTATTATTTAAGTTGGTGCGTTTAACAGTTTCTGTAACTTACTACACAAAGGGCAACGCTGTTTAGCTTTGTTAACTAGATGTTAGGGCTGTGCAAAAAAAACGAATGCGATTTTCATGCGCATCTCATCAGTAAAAACGCTCCAAATAAGCTGTGAATGTTTGGAGAGCGTGACATATTTTAGATAATGAGTTCATAAGGAGATAATAACTTTACTATAAAGTGCCTTGTCATTTGAGGTGTAACAATCTTACAGTTCATAATAAAATGTTGTGAATGCATAAAACAACAGTAATTTTCTTTAAATCTGTGCCAGTTATGGAGGGAAGTGTGTGTTATGTGTATGTGTAAATCAGTGTAAGTAGCATTTATACGTCACAAGACAAGCCTGATCATCATGCATACAGCTCAGATTAATAACATTTATAACATTAATAATTTTATAATAACATCGTCTGGCTGTGTTCTTCTCCCGACAGCAACTCAGTGAGAACTTGGTGAAGTTTGAGAGAGCCACAGCAGAGAAACAGGAGGCTGAGACCACCATCGCTCTCACCAGACGCTGTGAGCCTCCTCCTTAATTAAGAAAAACAGAAACCAATCTGAGCAGTGATTAAAATGCAGCAAGCCCCCAGAACAAGTCATTGATTCGTGCATTTAGGCGTGCAGCAGTGCTGAGTCAGCAGCAGATCACACACACACACACACACACACACACACACGTGCAGCGGCGCTAGCTCTGCCTGAAGAATCATTCATTAAAACCATTGTTTTGTGCTGGGAGGAACTGTGACCTGTTCATGTGTGCGGTGTGGGGTTGACCAGGGCTTGAGGGTCACACCTCTGCGGGCAGCAGACAGAAATACAGCACAAATAATGTTGTTTTCAGGACGGGTTCTGCTGGGATGTGCACACACATTTAGAGATGCAGGGGCTCAAATGATGAAAAGGGCACTCATCATATTTATTGAAATTCTTTTCTAAACAAAACATTATAAATATATTAGGGGTTTGCGATATTGGCAAAAAAAAATGTAAAAATGTGAAAAAAATAAATAAATAAAAATTGTGTAACAGTGTTATTGTGCTAATATCTTAACCGTTTATAGATGACTCCTAAAGTTTTTGATAATCTTCATATTCTGTGTAGTGATCCTTTCACACCAGTGATAGAAATTAATCTTTTCAAATACGTTTAAATAGATTTTTTACCTTTTATGGGCGTTTTTACCTTTATAAAGCTTTTTTTTTTTTTTTTTTTTGGAGTGTGCATCGTCTTTTTAGTCAAATTATTAAATTAAATCAGTCATTTAGAATAATAAGTCATTTATCAAGCAAATTAAAACAATATTGACAAAATTTATATTTGCAATGCAGAGAAAACATAGAAGCTGCATCTGAAGTGTCATTTAGATGTATTTACACACTGTGTAATGCTTTTTTTTTTTTAATGTTGAATACTGATATTTGAAATTATTAAAAATAAATAATATTAAAAAAAATAATAACTGAAAAAATAAAAAGCCAGTTGACGGCAACAAGTCACTGTAAATAAGTTTGCTTTTTGGTGGAAAAAACATCAGTCTTTGCGTGATACTGATTAACTATATGAAATTATATTAAATTTAAATTAAATTTATGCATTTAGCAGACGCTTTTATCCAAAGCGACATACAGTGCATTCAGCGACATACAGTGCAGCTAAGTACTAGTGTGCAAACTTACCACAGTGTGGATTTTAGAAAGTGTACAAAGACTACACTTGCACACTCACCATAACATGGATTTTAGAGACACTGTTCTAAGGGGCTCTCATGGCCCTCTGAAAGAGCAGCTTATAGATAGAATCGGTGCATCCCTAGAACTATATATTTGAGAAGTCCTCAGCTAGATCTGTGGTATAATGCTGGAATGGCAGTAAAATACCTAGCTGAAGAAGCAACACACCCAGCTCTCAGGAGAGGGGGCTCGACCTACAGCATGATCATTAGAGATCAGAAGGTAAGCGTACTGCAAGCTTAGCCAAAAACTCAGCGCTTCAGGGAGGCAGAGGAAAGGGCCTAGTTCACCTGATGCTGCTGGAAAACAGAGAACTTAACTCTCATGTGAGAGAACTCAGAATTCAGAAAATTATTAGCGTGATCATAAAGAGGTTAGGTTAAACTACCACGAGAACAGCCCACGGAGCGAGGAATCCAACTCCTCAGAAAGGGAGAGAATTCAAACGCTTGAAAGAAGAAACCTGCTCACAATAACCTTCAATGGTGAGGGGAGCGATGCTTCAAAAGTGTGTCAACAGAGACACACCGGTTATGTGGAGCCCAAGGCGAGTACCGGGGTCGAAGCCAACTCAGAGAAAGGAAACATAGTTAATAACATGTAATCCTTGCCATATAGAAATGGCGCAGAGTCTTAGCGTGCACACTTAGCACCTTGGAGATTTCAGAAAGTGCACAAAGCTTAGCATAGCATGGATTTACAGTAAGAGCTTCCCAAGCACCTGCTCACAGATGCCCAGAAGTACTGAGCCAAACGGGAAAGGCAAGCTCAAAGATCACCAGAGGTGGGTAGTAACAAGTTACATTTACTTGAGTACATTTTTTTGGATAACTAATACTTTTGGAGTATATTTAAAGATGAGTACTTTTACTCTTACTTGAGTAAATATTTCTGTAAGTATAGCTCCATGAATCAGTGAGAGAGGAAATCCAGGTGACCAGGAAGCTCCTCGGGGCAACCTAGCTACGGTGCTCCAGACAGGGCTGCCTGGACATCTAGGACATTTTGCAGAGCCGTGCAATCATAATGACCGGATACAACATCGACGTCTGAGGTAATCACTGAAGGTCGAGCACGCGAGTGTGTGAACTGCAGGTATCAGAGTAAAGTCTCTGTTGGGAAACATCCAGTGGTAACACTTTATAATAATGTTCTGTTATAAGTTATTTATAAATTATTAGTTAATGATGAACGAATCATTTACAAAACATGACCATATGTTCATAAATGATTAATGAGTGGTATGCTGACGATTTACAAATGTGTTGTAAAAAAAGTTTAAATCATAAAATAAATCAAACTGATCATTAGTAGATCCATCTTATTACAAATGATATGAAACACATTTATAATTAATTGTTCGTTTTCCAGGTCTGGGTTAATTAGACGCACAAGATGATTTCTCAAAGGTGGTCACTGACGGAGCGGTGCTATTATACTCCAGCCTTCCTGCAGATTGACCTCTTCAGAGATGAGTTTTGTCTTGTATGATGCAGTCACACATGTAGCAATAATTTTTAGTTCTGTTGTTGATTTAGGGTCAGCATCATCTGAGGTCCTCTGAGGGTCAGCATCATCTCTTCTCAGGTGTTCTGGATCCAGACTGGAGCTTGTGTAAATCCTAGTTACCACGGGATGAAGATCCCAGCAGAAACAGAGAAACACATAGAGACATCATTAGCATAGCTGCTGATCCAACAGAGTTAAATTAATTAATTTAACCCAAGCTAAAGAATAAGAATCAACATTTGATCAGTTACAACTACACTCACAATTTAAGAGATGCATTATTCGAATGCTTGGCGAAAGAGATGTGTTTTTAATCTAGATTTAAACAGAGAGTGTGTCTGAACCCCGAACATTATCAGGAAGGCTATTCCAGAGTTTGGGAGCCAAATGTGAGAAAGCTCTGCCTCCTTTAGTGGACTTTGCTATCCTAGGAACTACCAAAAGTCCAGCGTTTTGTGACCTTAGGGAGCGTGATGGGTTGTAGCGTGGTAGAAGGCTAGTTAGGTACGCAGGAGCTAAACCATTTAGGGCCTTATAGGTAAGTAATGATCATTTGTAACTGATACAGAACTTAATAGGTAGCCAGTGCAGAGACTGTAAAATTGGGGTAATATGATCATATTTTCTTGACCTGGTAAGGACTCTAGCTGCTGCATTTTGGACTACCTGTAGCTTGTTTATTGACGAAGCAGGACAACCACCTAGAAGTGCATTACAATAGTCCAGTCTAGAGGTCATGAATGCATGAACTAGCTTCTCTGCATCAGAAACAGATAACATGTTTCGTAGCTTGGCAATGTTTCTAAGATGGAAGAAATATGGTTTTCAAAAGACAAGTTGCTGTCTAATATAACACCTAGATTTTTGACTGTAGAGGAAGTAACAGTACATCCGTCTAGTTGCAAACTGTAATCTACGAGAAATGCATGAACTAGCTTTTCTGCTAATATTCAGAAGAACAGCTTTGTAGATGTAAATGGAGAATAGATAAAGCATGTATAGTTAATTTGCACGCTGATTTTCTTGCGTTTTCAGTCATCTTGCTGTCAAGATACAATCTACAGCTATCAAAAAATAATTGCCTTTTCCTTTGTGTACAGATTTCTACAGAAAAATCCTGAAACTTTGCCTGATCAAAACTAGTTACAGCGGTGTCTTATTAGAGAGTGAGAGAAAAGCAGAAGAGTATTAAATGAAGTTCTTTCAGTCCTTTCTCTGTTTTTCTCCTCATGTAATGTGTGTGTTTGTGTGCTCCTCACGTCCAGGTCTTCAACGTGGTCTTTCAAAATGCCATACTCTGTTATTTATCTGGATGAGAGGATGAAACTCTGGCCACAGGAGCAGAAGCATATGAGGATATTGCTTTACCAACTCTCTGTCCTCATCTTAATATAGGCTCCTTTTGATTATTATTATTATTATTATTATTATATGGTACCACTTTAGTTTAGGGACCAGTTCTCACTACTAACTAGTTGCTTACTAGCATGCATATTACTAACACATTGGCTGTTTAGTGGTCATTATAATGCTTATGATCTTATTCTGCTTGACCATATTCCAGTTCTCTTAATCCACCCCATACCAGAACATAACTGCTAATAACTATAAGTAAGTTTATATGGCTAAAGTCATAGTTAATAGTTAAATAATTGTGAGAACTGGTCCACAAACTAAAGTGTGACCCTATATATGTTTATTTGTTTGTTTATTGTGGGTGAACTGTTCTTATCTATTCAATCTGACTTTGCTGCAGCCTGGAATTGAACTACTGGTTTCGTCTGGTCAGAGGAGAACTGACCCCCAACTGAGCCTGGTTTCTCCCAAGGTTTTTTTCTCCATTCTGTCACCGATGGAGTTTCGGTTCCTTGCCGCTGTCGCCTCTGGCTTGCTTAGTTGGGGTCACTTCATCTACAGCGATATCATTGACTTGATTGCAAATAAATGCACAGACACTATTTAAACTGAACAGAGATGACATCACTGAATTCAATGATGAACTGCCTTTAACTATCATTCTGCATTATTGACACACTGTTTTCCTAATGAATGTTGTTCAGTTGCTTTGACGCAATGTATTTTGTTTAAAGTGCTATATAAATAAAGGTGACGCCACGCAACCCCATCATTTCACCAACAAGTTATCAGAAAACGAATAAGAAATAAGTCACAGGAACTAGCGTGTTCACAAAACGAACATGATAAAAGCGGCCGTTTGTTTGCATGCTTTGTTAAATATTTAAATCCAAAAGCATTAATGTTTTACTATAATAAGTGATACATTGATCATAATGAATTAATTTATCAGGACTGAAAGTTAGTCACACAGAAATAAAGTGTTACATAGCCTGCTTATTCAGTCGAGTCTGTTTCTGTTTATTTGTAGTCACAGTAGCCTATATACATTACATTTAGTAAGAATGATCGTTTCTATATTTTTATAAAAGCTCCCGAACAACAACATTATAATATTTTGGGGTCATTCTACAGAAACGTCCACTTTTGATATGGCAAAATATATTTATTTGTCTAACATTTAAACTTTTGACTTCATTTTCAGCACATGTAGTCAGAGAGAGTTAGAGAAAAATAATGAAAATGCAAGAAATAAGGAGATTATGTTTTATTTATTTAATTTGAAAGAAAAAAAACAGTAATACTGTACATTAACACAGCATATATATATATATATATATATATATATATATATATATATATATATTGAATAATTCAATTTCACCACATGAATATGAGGCTGTTACAATTTTTACTGTTTTGATAATGAACATGAATATACATCTACATCCAAACACAAGCTACTTATACTGTCAACTGTCAAATGTGCATTTCTAAGTGGCAAAGAAAAAAACATATTAATATATTATTAATATTGCTTGTACTGCAAACTGTGCTGAAGATAATCAAAGTCAGAAACACAAATATTTATTATGTTCAGGAAAAAGTCTACAAAAGTGTAAAGAAATTCCAAAGTGTGACGTGTTTGTCATGTTCTGGCCATAAAGACAAGTTTAAAAGCACAATGAATGCTCTGGTTTCTACATCTTTCACTTAGGAGCAAACATCTGAAAGAAATACAGATTTGAAATGTTTCATGTTAACTATCATTATCAGAATCAGAAAGAGCTTTATTACACACACAAGGTACAGAAAGTACAGACATAGTGCAGACATTTCATTTAAGGTAATAAAGTAAAATTAAATGCTAATAATAAAGGGAATAGACAATAAATAAGCATATAAACATATTATAAATAATAATATATTGAGAAAAAGAAAGGATCAATTGAAATTGTTTTGGCCATATCGCCCAGTGATAAGAGGAAGGTATAAAAATAAAAATAATATCAGCATCTCAGTTATTGTAAACCAGCTCTGGTCTGGAGAGATGCTGTACAGTTACAGTAAAGTACAGAGGATTGTGAAGTCCACCGTAGGCTTCATTATCAAGCTGTTTACTCTGCATTCAGCGGTTTCTAGCATCATTCCTTTAGCGTATCGTACACTCAAACAGCACATTGTGTGTGTACGTGCCCCCTGACTGTTTAAACGTGTGCCGTATGATCAGGCAGTACATTAGCAGTGCTGGCTGATGGATGACTGTTGTGTTGTGCTGGGAAAGAGAGATGCCCCACAGCCGCACTCCACTAATGAGTTCATTAGAGTCTGCTCGCCACCGCTGCTCACTACACATATTAGTCTGGACAGTGTCCAGTAGCCTTCCAAATGCACAAATCAGGTTTGATTAAAAAACACAGCCGTGATCAATATGTCAAGAAATCAAGGAGGGGGTGGTCTGAGCTCAGATGTCTCTCATCCATCACTGAACGCACAGGAATGAAGGTCCTGCGCAGAATCACAATGACTCTTATCAACAGGATCAAACTGCAGCAGAATGCATGTATTTACTAGAAATCCTCCACTGATCCGCAGCCACAGAGATGATCTGGATCCATAGACTCCCACAATCTTCATCTGTCATCTCATCTCCTGTTTCAGCCCACTTATAAATTCAGACTCGGGTCAATGGAAAGTTCCCTTTCACTGAAGGTTAATCATATTGCAGCACACGGGTCCTGTCCAGCTGAAATGCAGAAATCCACTCACTGTAGAGAGATAATCAGCTAATACTAGAGCAGAAAATCCTCCGTCCTGGGAATCAAGTGAGCAGACTTCCCCTCCCGCTAGACATGATACACAATGAGCAAACACCAGGTAAGCTTGGTGAATTCACTCAGGGACAACTATAACTTGAAAAGTGGCTGCCAGGAGAGTGTTTAACTTGAATAGCTTTCCTGGAAGGAATATGCTGCGATCAGACAGCCGTTATTAGACTTCATGGGCAGATTCAGGAGGAATGACCAGTTACAACAGGACAAATCCTTTGTGCCCCGGAGAAAGAAAGCCTTCAGTTGTGTTGACAAGCTGGAAGTTAAAAAGAGGCTTTCAGCATGTTCTCTGTACTTTAAAGTCATTACCAGCCAGTTGAAATATTGATATCATTTAAAGGTTTGTTTTCTTTCATTTAAATCTTTCTGTGAATCAATAGCGCAGTTGTAGTGATTTTAACACTGACAGTTCATTCAGCACAATGTAATGTTCTGCAGATAAAACCATTAAGGAGGTAATCGTTTGTGCTCCTGCATTATTACTCATTATTATTTTCATTGCGTGTATGCTTTCATATCTCAGTTGTTTTTGTAACCAGAATTTCCCATTTTCTGCTTTTATGCATTACATCTTTAACAAAATGCAGAACATTGCAGTTTAGAGCTAAAGACAGTACAAAAGACACAAAACTTCACATGTATTGAAAAACTGAAGAAGGATTATACATATGGGCAAATAACAGCGTACAGCAGGAATGGCTCATTGTGTTTAAATTGCGCTGACTTCTCGTGCAGAGGGAAGCCAGCAGAACTTGGTGTTGATCAGCATGGATCTATCCTCCATCATCTCACAGGGCATCCTGGAGAACTCATCCGAATCACAGACGAGCCGCCCATGGGCCGCATGCCAACCTGCACAAAGTCCTGGACAACTTCAACCAAGTGAAGCAAGCTGCACGTGTTCACACTGAAAGTCCCCAGAATATCTTGTTGTATGAATATCTGAACATGAAGTATGTCAAAACCAATAAAAGAGCCTCTGCTTTTAAACAAAACTAACCCGTTTTATTCTAGTGACATGCAATCTTTTTTCATCAACACTTCAATGTGAGTAAGTTTCATAAAAAAAGCAACATTTTGAACAAAAAGCTGATGAACATTTCATTCTGTAACATTAGGCAGCTTTGACTGATAAATGCTTGATGAATGCATTATTTTACATATCTGCTTACAGTATATACACAAGTGCTTGTTTCTGTCACTTCTTCACTGTTTTGATCCAAACGTTCAGTACTTTCTCAGTACATGTGTAATAGCGCCTCCTACTGTACATCAGTGAAAACACAGAAAGACAGAAGATTTGGTCAATGGTGGGAAAGAGTTCATCTGTTCATGCTTGTGATTTCCCACGTACTACACTGACAGTGCTTCAGTACTTCAGCAAAAGGTTACATTGCACAATATTAGCTCAAAAAATGTATACTATTTTCAGACTGCAAACTGAAACACACAGATCCTGTTTTGACTCTTTGACTCTTTGGTATGTGATCATATATGTATAGAAAGAGGGATAATTTGTTTTTGTTTTTTGTTTTTATATTAAGATCTATTAATTCATAAACATAATTATTTGGTGAAAATTACATTTTGCCACCTGAAATAATATTGCCTTGTCATAAAAGGTCATAAAGGTCATAAGATCTGATCCAGTATTTTAAGATATCTGTTGATCTCAACACATACTGTAGCAGGACAGTTCATGCCATGCTAAATATATCACAATGCCCATTACAGAAGAGCTGTGTTCATGTCACTACATGTATGAATTTCATTTCTAATGCATTTTTGAATAATGCAGTTTGGGGGAAAGTGTCATTTCATCAACACATGTCAGGTTTTTTGCAAGGTCCCATGAATCCAAATTGTGCTATTTTGTTATCTTGGATCTGGCTAGAACATTAGTCCTCATCTGCAGATCTCTGTGAAGGGGTCGTCTCTTATCGATGCTGCTGACATGTTTTCAGGTGCGCCCAATAATAATGATAACACGCCAGCAGCATCACTGCAATGTTGTGAACGCACTCACACAGACACGGAAGAGAAGACGATGATGAATAAAGTCGTAGTTTTTGCTATTTTTGGACCAAAATGTATTTTCGATGCTTCAGAATATTCTAACGGACCCTCTGATGTCACATGGACTACTTTGATGATGTTTTTCTTACCTTTCTGGACATGGACAGTAGACCGTACACACAGCTTCAATGGAGGGACTGAGAGCTCTCGGACTACATCTAAAATATCTTAAACTGTGTTCTGAAGAAAGACGGAGGTCTCACGGGTTTGGAACAACATGAGGGTTTAATTTTTGGGTGAACTAACCCTTTAATAGCTTCTCCATGGCACACACAAAAAAAATAATATAAATAATAATAATAATAATAAATAATAAATAAAATAAAATAATGCTTGTTTTATGATAAGTGTGGTCTGAGAGGTTTGGACATTTGAGTCTGAAAAAGTATGGAATTTTGTGATGGAAAACGTGTAGGAGCGCTGCATCTCCACCGGACCCTACAGCAGCTCACTGGTCATCGTGAAAGTACTGATCCTCATCAAACATGTTGAATGTGATCGGTGGCCACGGTTTGTGTGTGAGCAGGTCGAGAGGTGCAAGATTCAATCTGTGAATGCCTCACTTCACCAGATAACATCACAGATTCCTTCTCTGTAACCCCTGTTGTGTGAGCCCAGCTCCAGGGTTCATGGTTAGGATTGGAGGCTCATGTTGGTTTGTGTTTGTGACCCCGAGGCTCACTGCTACTAAAGCACCACACTCTGTCCGAATGCTCAGTCTCATGATGATCACAGCACCTCATCTCATCTCTCTGGATCTGTTTGAGTAATAGATGAGGCTCTGAACGGGCTGCACCCCCCACAGAGATCAGAGAAGCTTCTCCACATCATGCTGGAGATGCAGCCCAAACACGGTTCGGTTCAGACTCACCTGCCTGAAACTCTGTGTCCTGAAGACTTTGATGGCGTGTTTGATTAGGGTTGGAGCCAAACTCTCTGGGAAAGTTGAGAACCCATGATTTACGACTAACTAAAGCTCTGTGATGTAGAAGATCAAGCATCTAAATCAGCCACACAATCTAAAACGACTGGCCGATGAGGACAAGAGGAGAAAACATCGTCCTGCACCAATATAATTAAGAAGACCTTTTCAACTTCTGATGACCACACGAGAATTTACCACCGTTTAATGCAGCAACAGATACTGTGGTCACTTTTGACTGATTTGTTGAAGAATTTATTATAAACAATGTGCTCCTTTCACATCGCGGCTGTTTTTAAGAGTGCTTGAATGCATTAAGACAGCTGACCTTTTTAGGTAAGAGATTGGGATACGCAGACAATGAGCGCTTTCCATAAACTCTTCATGTATTTAACAAACAGATGTTCGGAGAGAACCGGGTTAAAGAGCCAAGAGCGAGCTGACAGCTTTACCTTCCCTATACTCAGATGCTGATCTGATTCAGACTCCTGCTTTGTTAGCTTGATCGTCATGTTTAATACATTTGTTCAACAGTATTTAATATTTATTATATTGAATCCCCTTGAATCATCCTGCAAACCATCATTTCCTCTCTGTGCATTTCTTTGATTTATAAATCAGTCAAGAAAGATAAAAACACCTAATGGAAGCTAATGGAAAAATGACTAATTGGCTTTTTATAATGTAATCAATAAAAAAATGGGCATATTTTAAGGCTTTATTCATATGTGGAGTGATGGGAGTCTTGAGTGTGACTGATTGATGAGAGCGCACAATAGTTTTGAGCTGAATGATTTTTATGCCATATTATTAAAATCGGATGCAGTCAGTTATTGCTTTCTTGGCACATCTGCTGGAATATCACATCCGTATCTTTCCTGGTGCCTGGTAACATCAGAAATAAAACCACTAGCATGCGGGCGAGAGATTGTGTTGCTCTTTTCAGACCTGTTTTAACTGCATTCAATCCCTGAATGAAGGGACGCTGTATGAAGAAAAGAGAAGTATGAACTAACGCAGGAATCTGGTCTCGGCCCATTTAACTGGGAGTCACTGTGATGATTTCCATCCTTTTACTCATTCTGTGACAATGTGGAAAAAAATCTAAATTATTCACATATTCGTGGATGTGTTTGGAGCCACAGTGCATTGTGGGAAATAACATGCTGTAAAAACAAAAGAATGAAAATTATGAATTTACGAGAGAGCCGTGTGACACTGAGATTTATAAATCACATTTGATATGCATCTTTATGTTTCTGTTTCATATATATATTCATATTCAGCTGTGACATCTCCATTAAAAATCAATTATGAGATAATGGAGTGTGAAAAAGCATGTTTTTAGTCTCTGTCATCTAAAGGGCTCATGTCAGGCAGAATAACATTTTCATTCTTAAATTCAAAATGAAACCATTAAAACATTTTCCTCCAGTTGAATCATCGTCCTGACCTGCACCTGTTTCATCTTCTTTAAGCGACAGAAAGACTAAAAGATCATCTCAGTACATGGCTGTGCTTTGTCTTATACGATGTCTAAGCTTCTTTATTTTTTTATAAATGACATATGCAGTGGTATGTTTAATAACTAAAATATTTATATTTTATTTATATTTGGGGGGTGGGGGTGGACTAGACATAGTCTCAGAAAATGGTTGCAGGAATCTCATTTTTCATGGTTGACTTTCAACCAATTACTTTTCTAGATTGCTCCAGGACTGATTTCGTGTATTGTTATACCAAATAAATAAATAAAAATTCAGTGTGGTAAAAAAAAATTTCAAGACACTTCAGTGTCTATAACTTTTACAGCAAGTCTTCTTTCCAAAGACTCCAACATCATGTGTGTAACACTAAAGTAAGGAACTGTTACAATTGACTACATTGTGTGAAAGATTAAAGAGCAGTTTTAAACACTGTCCAATGTTTCTTATGAATCAGACAGCACTTTCTGATGATTTAAATCCAAATGAAATGAAGCATTGTGCTGAAGAACCCAAGAGGAACATCGACGAGTGGAGCATCACCTGAGCTTCTCCAGCTGAGACTTTAATGACACCGGCACTGTTTGCTTAATTTACTGATTGATTTGGATAAATTAATTGGTTCTGATTGCTCACACAGGTCTGCAGAAACACACACAGGCTTCACCATCAGCGCTCTAATGAATGGAGATGCATGTGGCTTTCTGGGAATGTCTCTGAAAAGCAGTTTTAATTATGCACAGGAAGATTTTAATCACTCCGCCGCTGCACGTTTTCGATGAACTTAAACTTTCAGATCGCATTCAGAACACCATGACATTAAACACACAGCATATATGTGATGACCTATATTCTTGTCATATAGTTAACATGTGGCTTATTTCTCTTGGTTGATAAATTAGTGTACTCTTCTTGAAGAGATTTGAAGAGACGTGACCGGTGGTTTTCAGGCCCTACAGCAGATCATTATCCAGCATCGCTGCTCAAAACATCAGCTCAGTTTTTTATGGACTCTCTTTATTCAGAGACGTAAAACTATAAGTATTTAAAAGTCTGTCATCTGTGGAGCAGAAGAAAATCGATCTGCATCTGTAGGAGGATGATTAAACTACTATACTTTTGGAGGATTTTAGGCTAATGTTGGTTTGTGTGTTTCCAAAAAAAAACACAAGTGAAGAAGAAGAAGAAATAGTTCCAATGCAAACGTTCGCACAAACGCAATGTGCCATACAGCAGAATTAAAAGCACCTTGATGAAACGCTTTCATATATGTTCCGTTTTTCTTTCCCAGATTTGTGTGACTCTGCTCTACTTCTGTTCTCTGAAATTTAGAACTAGAAGCCTGCAAATCTCAGTTCTATCAGAAAGCAGAAAATGCAGCACCTCAGCAGCAGAGCCTCCAGGGTCACTTACATCTGTTATTGAGAAAACTTAACAACATGTACTGAGACTGAGCAATGAAACAGGGCCACAGGGCAACAAAATATATGGAGAACAGCAATAAATCCATCCAGAATCCAATTACAAAGCACCAGGAAACAGTGCTTCATGTGACTCACAGCTTCTGCTGTGCTCTTTATATTAATTTCTACCGTGTCCCAGTGTAAAGGACAGCAGACAAACACGTTAAAGAAATAAATATGAAACTGACACCAAATATAAGGTAACCTTCTTCATTTATTTGTGTTTCCATCGGTTAAATATGATGAATGTGCAGCTTGTTTATTCGTTCCAGCACAGCAGTAAAGAGTGCACTTTGTTATCTCGTTTGCATTCTGGAAGCAAATATCAGCATTTGTAAAGCATCAGAAGAGACGTGTGGAGTTTAAATTGAGCTTTTAGGCTTCGGTGAAATGCTGCACCTGTCATGAGTTCCATGAAAGCTTGCAGAAACCTAGATTCCTGAACGAACTGTTCATAACATTTGATCTGATCTTTAGCTAAATCACAACAACACAAACACACAAGATGACGTTTTCATGTTTTGTTTGAGCACACTATGAGAAACAGAATGTGAATCCTGAGGCGAATGACTTCAAAACAGTCCAATCAAAGAGATGCTGTTCACAAGAAGCACGTTAAATGTGAATCATGCCTCAAACAAAAGACATTTACATTTGGACATTTCAAAGATGCTTTCATTGGAAGGGTTTGCAGTGCACATTTTAATCGTGTCTGGTGCTTCCTTCAAAATGGAAGATCACTTGAGGTTAACCCTCTGGAGTCTAAGGGTATTTTTGGGGCCTGGAGAAGTTTTGTCATGCCCTGATATTTGTGATTTTTTCAGTTTCTTATAAATATCTAAATGGGTAAAGTCTAATATCACTGTAATCAGCACAAACTGGGCTATAATAATATGTGAAATGCATGTATGTACATGATTGTATTTTTGAGAAAAACTGGAGCTTGTAGCCTAGAATTTTTCTTTCTAAATTATGTGAAAATCATCTTGTTTACTCATTCACAGAAAACAATATATTGATTTAAATTTTCTATGACACTTTTTGTTGGTAAAAGTCATATGCGAGTAGGCGTCAACTATCATGAATATCATTGTGATTTACACCTGAGAAGACAAAGGCCTGCATAATGAGCTGCATAATGAGCCTCTAATTCAACTGTGCCACTGAGGGAGGACTTACAAGAAAGAATGTGAGAATAAAATTAATCTATATAATTTTATGTTTGTAGTATATTAAGAATATATTTAATTATCCCACAACATAATTTAATATCCACTTGGGGGAGCCGTTAAACAGTTTATTAGGAACAATCAAAGCTTACTTTCAAACAAATTTTTTGGCATCATTACTCCAGTCACACAATCCTTCAGAAATCCTTTTAACAATCTTATTTTCTACCAAAAAAAAAACAAAAAAAAACATTTATTATCATCATCATCATTATTATTATTATTAATGTTGAAAAGAGCTGAGAATATTTTTCAGGTTCTTTTAGGGGGAATAAATTGAAAGAAATGCATTGTTTTTACATTTGTTAGAGTTATCTCTATTTGTCACATTTATATTATTTACATCAAGCTTTTGAATGGTATAGTATTGTATACTGTTATTGAAACTTCATAATGTTTCACTTGATTATACATGTAGTCAGGAATTATAGTTTGGAAAAAGTATTTGGAAAAAGTCTAACTAGTAAAATGTTTACACGTTATGTGAAAACTACAAATAAATAAAAAGAGACTTACTCATGTTTATGATCTCTGCTGAATAAAGTGCTTCATTCTTTTTTCTGAGGAAATCCATTTCTCAAATCCTCAACCACATCACATCTTTTTGGGTGAATTATGTCTTATTCCTCTCATCGCGAAGCAAACAGTAAAATAAAATAAAAACTTGAAGAACAGTCTGGCTGCTTTTTCTTCTGTGTGGGCGTATTCAAGCCGCGCGCTTCAGTTTGAATCTGAATAGAGCGTTCAGCGCGGGGGCGTGGTCACATTAGATATAATGAAGGGAGACATGAAAAATAGACATCGCGTTGTTTTCATATGGATTACTTTATCTCAGAATATTTGTTTTCGGCAGCACTTGTTTAGTTTAAAAGTAGACATTTCAGGCTTTCTATAGATATCTCTCTCTCTCATGTCTCTTCGTTGAGTATTCACGGAGTTACACTTCATTTTAATGACATGTTTGTAAATGAAGATCAGCGCACACAAAGGCTGTAGACAGCGCACCTTGTTTGTTATCTTTATTTTATAAGTGCACTAAGGTGTTTTGTTATTATGTCTGTATCCAAAAAAAAGTAGACCCTTTACAGATTCTATTGATGTATTGCTCTTATCTGTACGATTAAAACTGAGAGTGTAATTAAAGTTCTTTTCGGGGTTATCCAGAGAAAATGACTCAAAACGCATATATGCGTTAATCGACTTCAAAGTTAATAATGTTGACTTGTATAAAGATGGTGTTACAGAAGCACCTCCACAATCCTTAATGTTTGCATGAAGGCCAAACCGATCTCATGAGGCGAAATGATTTGGACAACATGGAGGAAAAAATACAACCCGATCTCACGGCAATTCGTACATTTTTCACAAGATGGCTTATTCGTACGAATTCCTACGACCACACTCACACATTGTTGCCAAATCGTATGTATTTTACAAGTTGCACAATTCGTATGAATTTGTACGAATGACCTACACATAACCCTGCCCCTAAACCTAACCGTCACTGGGGTTTAGACAAATCGTATAAAATCGTACGAGTGAGGTCGTACAAGTTCGTATGAATAAGCCACCTCGTAAAATACGTACGAATTGGCCATGAGATAGCTTTGGAATATACAGTAATACGTCAAGCGGCCGAAGCTCAACCTGAACACAGGAGTAAATTAGTCCGGACCCACTCACACCAAACATACCGGAGCGTTCCTGCATTTAAACCTGTTTGTAAAGAAGAACGCTACTGAGCATGTGCAGGTCTGATCTAGCGTTACATCAAGATATTGCTGCCAAAGGAGAATCAGGCTGTTATTAAAGGAATCAAGGATTCAAATATATATTTACCCTGTTTTTCACAGCTGTGATGGTTTCCAATGCATCAAAGCATCAATCATTGGCGGCTGTTCATGATAAAATCAACACTAAATTGGTGAAAGCAATAAATCAAGTTGGTCATGTTACAGCAGATTACATAGTGTCAGGATTGCTGTCAAATCAGTCTTAAAGAGTTCACCAGGTTATGGCTGTTTCTGTTATCCTAACCTCAATCTAGTGGGATGTTGCTCATGTCTGAGCTTTTTTTTTGTTGTTTTTTTTTTTTTTTTTTTTTTTTTTTTTCTGCCACCAACCACATTTTTAAATGTGCTTTATGAAATTGGACAGTTAGCAGGGCTTTCAAGATCCAATAAATTGAAAAAAAATCTACAAAGGTATCATAAAAGTCCTGAGTCATTAGAGCTTTGTGTGTCAGTGATTGCAAATCCAAATTCTGTTAGACCATACTTGAATATGCACAGAAGCAAATGAGATTTGAGGACTGTGGCAATGGACAGGACATCCTGTGTGATAACTAGCGTATGGCTTCAGAGACTTTTTCACCTATATAACACTATAGAGACTGTGTCTGTTCCCCGAACTAGAAAATACAAAAAATGTCCAAACCAAGTTAAGAGTTACAATTTAATTGATGTGCTCTGTTTGACAGATCTTAGTGCTGCATTTGACACAATTGGCCACAACATTCTTTTGCATAGACTTGAACACTTTGTTGGTATTGATGGAAGTGCATTAGCATGGTTTAAATCGTACTTATATGACCGCCATCAGTTCGTAGCAGTGAATGAAGATGTATCATATCGATCACAAGTGCAGTATGGAGTACCTCAAGGCTCAGTACTAGGGCCGCTACTCTTCACGCTTTATATGTTACCCTTGGGAGATATCATCAGGAAACATGGTGTTAGCTTTCACTGTTATGCTGATGATTCTCCGCTTTATATTTCTTCGCGGCCCGTTGAAACACACCATTTTGAAAAACTAATGGAATGCATAGTTGATATAAAAAAAATAAATAAAAAACTGGATGACGAGAGGTGAAAAACAGAGCTGTTAATTATAGGACCTAAAAACTCTGCATGTAATAACCTAGAACACTGTCTAAGACTTGATGGCTGCTCTGTCAATTCTTCGTCATCAGTTAGGAACCTAGGTGTGCTACTTGATCGCAATCTTTCCTTAGAAAGCCACGTTTCTAGCATTTGCAAAACAGCATTTTTCCATCTCAAAAATATATCAAAATTTAGGGCCTATGCTCTCAATGTCAAATGCAGAAATGTTAATCCATGCATTTATGACTTCAAGGTTAGATTATTGTAATGCTTTATTGGGTGGTTGTTCTGCACGCTTGGTAAACAAACTACAGTTAGTCCAAAATGCAGCAGCAAGAGTTCTTACTAGAACCAGGAAGTATGACCATATTAGCCCGGTCCTGTCCACACTGCACTGGCTCCCTATCAAACATCGTATAGATTTTAACATATTGCTTATTACTTATAAAGCCCTGAATGGTTTAGCACCTCAGTATTTGAATGAGCTCCTTTTACATTATAATCCTCTACGTCCGCTACGTTCTCAAAACTCAGGCAATTTGATAATACCTAGAATATCAAAATCAACTGCGGGCGGCAGATCCTTTTCCTATTTGGCTCCTAAACTCTGGAATAACCTACCTAACATTGTTCGGGAGGCAGACACACTCTTGCAGTTTAAATCTAGATTAAAGACCCATCTCTTTAAACTTGCATACACATAACATACTAATATGCTTTTAATATCCAAATCCGTTAAAGGATTTTTAGGCTGCATTAATTAGGTAAACCGGAACCGGAAACACTTCCCATAACACCCGATGTACTTGCTACATCATTAGAAGAATGGCATCTACGCTAATATTTGTCTGTTTCTCTCTTATTCCGAGGTCACCGTAGCCACCAGATCCAGTCTGTATCCAGATCAGAGGGTCACTGCAGTCACCCGGATCCAGTACGTATCCAGACCAGATGGTGGATCAGCACCTAGAAAGGACCTCTACTGCCCTGAAAGACAGCGGAGACCAGGACAACTAGAGCCCCAGATACAGATCCCCTGTAAAGACCTTGTCTCAGAGGAGCACCAGGACAAGACCACAGGAAACAGATGATTCTTCTGCACAATCTGATTTTGCTGCAGTCTGGAATTGAACTACTGGTTTCCTCTGGTCAGAGGAGAACTGACCCCCAACTGAGCCTGGTTTCTCCCAAGGTTTTTTTCTCCATTCTGTCACCGATGGAGTTTCGGTTCCTTGCCGCTGTCGCCTCTGGCTTGCTTAGTTGGGGACACTTCATCTACAGCGATATCATTGACTTGATTGCAAATAAATGCACAGACACTATTTAACTGAACAGAGATGACATCACTGAATTCAATGATGAACTGCCTTTAACTATCATTCTGCATTATTGACACACTGTTTTCCAAATGAATGTTGTTCAGAGCTTTGACGCAATGTATTTTGTTTAAAGCGCTATATAAATAAAGGTGACTTGACTTGACTTTTCAAGTAAGAAGGAAGTTTGGGTCACAGATCAGGCGAAGTGCAGGTCTGTCTGACTCAGAATCATGTAAGAGTCTGCATGTGAACAGCCCCGTCTCCACCCGCAGTCACAGCCACCATTCACACCTGACAATTCATATTTCACCTCACACAGGGGATGTTTGCACCATCGGGTACATGCACTGGGCAAAGTGTCAGGCTACAGCAGAAATCTATCACACACTCCTGCTCAGAATGTAAAGGAGGAAGCTTTAATCATTTCCATGGGAAATGCTGGTTGCTAGGCTACAGGTCAGTCTTGAGAAATGACTTAAGAGAGAGCCAGCAATGGTGCAGTGTATGTAATATTAAAGCAGGCTGTAATTTGCAGAGAATCGCAGCATTTCTTCACTTTTGCTTCCTGAAGTATTCTGTAAACTTATTGGAAGCACTTGGAGCTGCTTCGTTTTCTTTAAAAGCTTTTGAAATACACCGTTCCCTGTATTATTCACAAGTACCTGCACAATATAAAGATTAATGTGGCGTATATGACCCTTATGAGAGTATTTTCAGTGTATTATTTTACAGGCACAAAGACTAAATGGTTAGATTTTATTGGAAAAATGCCTTTTCCAGCACGTTCCCATATACTGCAGTTAAAAAGCCGTCTCTCATCTCTGCTCTTGGCCGTTCTGACGTAAATAATTAACGAATTGTTACAAATTCATACAGGGAGAGCCTCTGCCTTAAACCTCAACCTGACTGGGATAAAAATTTTATTACGAAACATTGTGTTTTGCCTGAACAAGACATTGCTCTCAGAAGTGGAGACCTAGAGGGCTTTTTATTATTTTATATGGGACCAATGTTTTAGTCAGCAGCCATTTGCAGAATGGAAGCTTTCACTCGCCTCATGCTTCTGCTTTTACTTCGACCAGTCTGCTACACGGACTCCATTTAAGTGTCATATTTTCATATAAATGCTGATATGGAAGACATGGGGGGAAGGTGGGAACTGAGATAGGAGGCTGTCTCACTCCTTAAGCTTTTACAAATAAGGAATGTAAATGCAAAATGCTTTGTTTGTGTGTGAGAATTGCATTTTCACCCTTGAAGTCCAATGAATTTAAAGGAGGTTCCTGCAGCTTCAGCTGCTACGCGAGCAGCGGGTGTTAATTCACATATCCCAAAAATAAAAAAACAACCCAATATATCAGCTAGTTGCTGAAGCACGTTCGGTTGCTTAGTTTTAAGACACATTGACTTTTTCTGGCTCTGCATGAGAGCTGTAAGGGGAAGACGTGACCATTTGTCATGCTGCTCTGATTTCTGGATGTAATGTAATTGCATTTCTTTTCCTCAGATTATTTTACACAAGTGTTCCCAAAGTTAAAACATAATATGATTTATAAATATACCAAAAAATATTTAAAAATTAATAGCTGTTTTCCTGAAGCTTCAGGCAAGTTCGTCCATAGCAAAACGCTGAAGAGAATGTGTGTACATGTGATTCAGAGAACAAACATACACACCAAAAATGTCCATACTCCTCTCTTTGTGAAATCTCTAAATCAAAAATGATCTTGAAATTGTGCACAACTGAATGGTTTCAGATCTCTACTTGTAAACGATGCCTAAATAATGTCATCAACACATAATAGAGCACCAGTCAACCAACATCCAAATCTTTTACATGAGAACAGGGGCGTTGCACAAGATCCCGGGCCCTATCCATAGGCAGTCCTGATGGGCCCCCAAACAAAAAATAAAATATATTCCAGACTTTTCCAGGGCCCTCTCTTCCTTTGGGGCCCTAGTACTGGTTTTACCCCCAGTCCGACACCCCTGCTTGAGAATGGCAAGTGGCGAGAATTGCTCAGATTTCCAATTACGTGCAGTACCCAGACACCAAAATGAGCATACGTCTGCTTAGATCCAGAAGTTGTGCTTAAGCACTTTTCACATCAAAGATTGTTTTTCTAAATATGAACTTTAGTGAGGATTTTAGCGTACACACACTCTTAGGCCGGTGACACACTGGATGCGTGGCGCAAGCATCTCAGCCGCGTGGCGTGTCAGTTTTTAATTCGGCTCCCATATGTTAACAGGTTAGAGCATGCAGACTGCCTGCGTGAGCCGCGCGGAAAACGCATGCATGCTAGAAATAGAACCAACGCCTATTTTTCATGCGACACGCGCGTGTGTTGGAAGCGTTTCCAGGCAAAATATAATAGGAAAATATGTTTATATGTCATCACAAATACATATTAATTCATGACATTTTGATATTTGAAAGTCTAAAACATAAATTCAGATATAAATGTAATTTGAAAAATAAATAAATAAATATCGATTTTCAAATATTTCACCTGTCAAACATAGTCTATTTTGCCGTCTATACTGTTGAAGGTGTCCTTTAACATTTGTTATGTGCAACTTGTATTTTAAAAAGCATGTATAACTTTCTTCTGTGAAGTGCATAGAGAAATTTTTCGTGCCACATTTCACTTCTTTGCAACAATTTAGAAATTAGGGTCCAGGTCTTTTGTATGTGCTTCGTAAAATCTGGAGCTGGTTTATCTTAAGTAAAAACTTTTAGATATCAATCTGCATATGTGATGAACATGGGTTATGATCTTCTTTGATATATGCAGACATACACAGATTGATATCAAAAAAATTATATTTATCTTCTTTGCTCTAACTTAGATATTAAAATTTAACAAAACAGCAAAGTTAAAAAACAAGCTAACTAGGTTGGCTGAATGCCTTAAAAATCCATAGAAATTGGCATAAGTGGATGAGACTTGTTTTGGTCAGGTGACGTTCATCATACACCCCAGTGTATTTTAGGATGAACTATAGCTAAGCCTAACCTTGTTTTCTTAATAATGGCTAATTTTTATTCACTGAATTTAGCTGTTTTCTATATCATGAAGCTCATTCGGATACTGTATTTCAGTTGTGGTCCACAAACCTTTTTAACATTCATTTTAATGTTTAGAAAAATTAGGACGGTTTATTTGAAGCTACTACAATGAGCATAGTATACTCCTTTGTCTTGTGAGTCACTGCAACACAGTCTACAGCCAGATATCAACGGTTGTATTTATGTAACATTCGCCTGATTCCCATTCTACAAACACATTTGAAAGGACACACATACAGTATAATATCACTTTAAATGGTCCAACACTTGGTAAGTGGGTTGTCTATAGTTCCAAAGTCTTGACTCTCTAAAAATCAAACTACAGTAATACAACTGCCAACCATAGCAGACTTGTCCATTTACTGTGGCTAAAGGAGCTTATTTACAATCATCTTCACAAAATGTTTAATGGCCATTAACTGAAGAACAAACTGATACGTGCTAGCCATCACAAACCGAACGAATTAACAGAACAGAGCGAACGCTACTTTTACTTGATTGTGCTTTTTAACCCACAAAACCACTTCATAATTGAAATGGAACGTTTTTGTAGAGGCACCAAAATAAGTGTGCGAAAATCATGTGAACCTCCAATGCTATTGACTAGGATCGGGAGTAAAAACAGTATTTGTATATATATATATATATATATATATATATATATATATATATATATATATATATCTCCTTTCATCGTACGTTCTTATTTGTGACGCTCTGTGAGACTCCCCATGCAAAGCCCTTACGAATGCTGAATCTGGCAAGTGAGTCCTTCCATATTAGTGATCAACAAACCCATATAAATGAATGGATATGCACACAGAATCGTCTCAGTGTTGATTCTAGAATAGCTGGTGCTCTGTCAGTCACTGGAGAACTGCTGGAAAGGACCTGTTCTGAGTCTAGTCTGGCTCTTGGATGATTCTGCTTTCACTTGGCCTTGAGGCTCAACTGTCCACAAGTTTGCAAGCGGTTAAACAGTTACTTCGGTCTTGCTCCCAGTGCGGTAGTGATGGTGGTGCTGCTGTGGGACGTAGTGCAGCTGCTCCACCGTCTGCGTCCGGCGTGAGGCAAACACCTGCCTCTTGGAGGCCGTCTGGTTCATGGTTGCAGAGTTCTGTGGGGTGTTGTTCGAGGCACTGGGATGTGAGTGCATTTTTGTCATCTTGTAGTGGTCCAGAATGGGTGTGGTGGGCATAAACACGTCTGTGTGGGATATGGCTCTGGACATGGACATGTCGCTGTGGAACCCGGAGCGCTTGATTGGCATCATCTTGTCGGGGGAGATCAGCGGATCCTTGGAGTGAAGGCGGTCCTGTGAGTAGAGGCGGTCTTGGGAATAGAAGCGGTCCTGGGAGTGAAGGCGCTCCTGCGACATCAAGCGGTCCTGTGTGTGGATGCGGTCCTGGGAGTAGTGGCGTCCTTGTGAGATGAGCCGCTCGTGGGAGCGCAGGCGCTCAGCTGACAGGAGCTGCTCATCAGAGAGGATGCGACCACCGTATGGGGAGATGCTGTAGGGAGACATGGGGTAGTCGTTTGCATGGCTGTGCTCGGGGGACAGCACGCGGTCCTGGGACATGGCCCTCTGAACCCTGCGGGGACGCTGGCGGGGCGTTTGCTGCTGCTGGCTGCTCTGGGACTCCTGGTTCATCTTGATTATGTGCAAGGGAAGAGTTTCTTGTGCCGCTAGGTCTGTAAGATGCCTCTTCCGGCTGTAGTAGTCGTCACCATCCTTATCTGCTGCATGAAAGCACAAGCAGTGTTAGTTTCAGAGCATTCAAGTCAACATGAAATCAAAAGTTATGTTATTTCATACTCTGCAACCAAAAAAATGAAACAGTTAGAGAGTTACTGTAGTTGGAATTAATGAGGATGAATTCAACAAAGTTACACATAGTTTTTCATGTTGAACATCCTTTTTTGCATATGATTACAGAAGTAAACTGGTTTTGAGTAGTGATCAGTGTCAAGTATGGTTGCAAAGAGGTGGAAACATACCAGAAATTTTCTTTTTCCTACAAGATCCATCATGAATCACTGCTTGAGAGCTTCAGGACACAAACACATTCAGGACAGTCCGGACTGTACTGTCACAAACTGTGTGAGTGGAACTGGAAATAATAAAGTTATCCACTGCCCGGAGGTGTAATGAATATATTCTGGGGGAACTAATGCCCTTGAGATCTCAGTTACACTTGATGGATTTCTCCACACATTTAGAGCCCAGTTATATTGAAATGAATGCAATAAAGGAGCGTATCAAACACAATTACAGCCACAAATCTTTATATTAGTAAGAATTAATCGAATAACTGTGAGAGTTTTGAGAAAAATACAAAAACTGCACAATAATTAACAGCCCGAGGTAGTGGCACTCATATTAGTGGGACATCTGAAACAGGGTATCTTCAGGGGATTAGATTCAGTTTGTTAGGAGATAAAAGAGCTAAATAACACCATTTATCCCACGCTTGGAGAGAGGACAAACTCTGTGTTATGTGAGGAAATTAATGGCACATAATCTGTTTATGGTGTTAAATTAATCTTCTTCATGAAGAAGTCTCCTCTTGAAGGTTTGTGTATATAGGCAAAATAATCATCAGGAGACTGCTGGACACAGTATTAACAGGATTCTACCACACGCTCTTTCCTTCTGGCTGCATCCAACATCCAACAAGATCTGTCAGTGCCTAACACCACTGAAGCTCCAAAAGAAACAGCTTAGCCTTTCGGCGAAACCCTACAACAAATAACTTGCTTCAGGACCAAATATCTGAGATTTGATGGAGGTGCTGCAGCAGGAGGTTCTGCTGCCCTGAATAGTTTAGTGTATGATTGCACTCGCTCGTGGAGGCTCGGCGGAAGCAGAAGAGCTACGGATGAGCAAGGCTGTCAGTTTCCCTGGCCTCGGCTGGGTTCAGGGCCACAAGTGATCTGAGGCGTTCTTTATGCAATTACACAAGCCTCGGGGGAATGTACTCTTCACTTAGGGAATATAACGAGCAGAGACCTTATTACACAGCAAAAGAACCTGCCACTAACTGAATCAATAGGATAGAGCTAAGGCCACGAGAAAGCTTTACTTAGTGAAATCAGATTCTGATCTAATCCATAGTAGTGGTAATGGCCGCCTGTTGAGGACAACAATCCTGATGAGATGAAATGAAGGCTCTGATTCTGGCGTTGAGCTGTGAGCGCTGGCATACGAGACGCCGCCACAGCCTGTATTATCTTAGGTTTACAGCTTGTTATTAACTTGTTATTAGCTATTAGCTTGCACAGCGGACAGAAAATAAAACGCGCTGACTGACGTGACGGTCACCACAGATGCTAAATCTTCCATATTAATAACCAGTTACAGACCAGATTTGACCACCTCTGGATTCAGGATTCATGATCTAGGTTAATGTTAATAAAATTTTATTATATATATATAATGTTAATCCATGCCCATTCTTAATACAATACTCTTAACTCATAGAACTCGAATGGCAGAAATTAATGTGAACCTAAAATCAATGAGTGCTTTTAATAAAATGTTGTGCACTCTTGCATCAACAGCAAAATTAACCTAACTGTAAAGTGTTACAATATAAATACATAAAGAGAAAATTATTTGATACTCTGCATCTCACAACTGCGACTGCTTTCTCATAACGTTGAAACCTTATTTCATAACATTCATAATTATGGTTAACAAATGGAAACTTATTGTGAATTATTAATTATTCTTACTATAATATAATAAAATATACATGATAAAATGAATAGAAAAATTATCTCAAGATAAAAGTAACACATCATCATGTTTTGCAACTCACAACTTGGACTTTAATTTTCTGTGTGACTAATGTTAAAGAACTGAACTATATTTGAAATTTAAGTTGAAAATAAAACGAATAGAGAAATATTTGTTAAGGCTAAACTGTCAGAAATGACTAGAGCCCACTAAAGAGAGATCATGCTTAGCAAAGCTGAGGACATACTTAGTCTCTTGAGTGAGGAGTATTTGTTGAGGTCAGCTTTCACAGCAGATTCGTAGGATGGAGGGAGGTGGGACAGGCTCTGGAAGGAGCGTGAGAAGGACAGGTCGTACGGCTCGGTTTGTGAGGTGAGGATATTGTTCATCCGGGTGCTCTCTGTGGGCAAGACAAAACAAACCATCCAATCTTTATCTGGGCAAAGTAAAAATCACAAATGCAAACATCTCCACTGTCAATCAGAAGCTCTGTTGTCAGGTTTTCTGCACACATTTGACATGTTGGAAGACATTACTGTGAGGAGTGATGACGGGGATTGAGTGGCCAGAAAAAGACCAGAGTTGCAGGGCAACAGTGACCAATGGCATTAGATCAGCCGTCGCATTGATAATGGAGGAGAAGTTTGGTGACTGGTGTGATGTGAAGTGTGCGGCAGCTCCTGCGTGCCCATCACGCCATTCTGAGTCTGGGAAGGCTGAGGATCAAGCCCTGGTTAAAACAGGACAGAGACTAGTTCAACAGAACGGGGAGGACACAACAACACTCCAGAGAGCCAGGGAGCTCGGTCTGCAGGTGGACGGGACTGGTGGGGGGGGGATACGAAGGACAAGCAATATTTACACAAAAGCATTTTGCACTCGCTCAGTTCATGCCATGGGGTTTGTGAAGTGGAAAACATTAATCTTCACCAGAAGGAGGAGGAAGAGGAAAAATAGAGAATGTATGAGGTTCAAGATAACTTACCATGCCTTAGAGATCTGTGAGCTGGTCAGTTCAAGGGAAAAAGAACGCAGTTCAATAATAGCACTATGTGGAGAGAAGAAATAGAGTTGGGGACGGGCTGCTTTGTGTTCTCGTGCTCTTGAAATGATGAAGCATCGTGAAATGGCATTTTGATTTGGGCTTTTTGTCAGAGTGATTATTTGCACCAGCTATAGAGGACAGGGTCCACACAATGTGATGAGTTTCACAGCATCAGTGTGCGGTAACCAGACATACTATGAGAATATTTGATGCTGATGTTAGAGATTTGTGGAGCATGTTTTCATGTTTGCAGGTGAGGCCACTTCAAAACCATTCTGCATATAGACATCATTCTGTCTGCCAGAAACACTCGAGGATCCAGAGTGGGCTTTTGGACAATTATCACTGAAAACCAACACAAATTTACTATTATTGAACTATATGTAATGTGTGGGTGTGTGTTATTTTGTTAAATGCTATTTTTAGTTGCATATGTTTCTAGACAAATTGTGTAAATAATGTTCAGGCCCTGTTTAGATGGAATTGATTTTACATGGAGAGCTGAGGTAACGTAATTATTAATTAATTATTACCAGAGCTTCTCTGTGATTTTAGTCCTGTACGAATGTGCCATCTCAGTAATCGTTACAGATAATGTCAGCAAAGAATACAGTGACTTTTACCATCTGTAAATAGGTCTGTACAAATCACCTCAGGTGATATTAATCCCATGCGAGTAGACCAGCTGTAAATAAGTATGTAAGTATTCTGTCATTTCATGTTTAAAAGTAGTTCTCCACAGTCTTCCAAGTTTGAGAGCGCTTGAAGAAGCATTCAGTTGTGTTCTAGGCAGTGGGACAAGTCTGTGGCAAATCTCAAGTGTATTCCACATACCATTCAGATCAGAATTTAATTAATAAATCAGTAGATGTGGCACACATGATGACAGGGAGGTGATAGCAGTGTGTAAATCAAGTTACCCCCTCCCACTTCAGGTAGTTTTACTGGGATACCTTATCCTGTGCGAACTGACCATTAATCAGTGTTGGGGAGTAGCTAGCTACAAATCGCTAAACTACTAGCTTAACTACGTTTTTCAGTAGCTTTCCAGTTGTGATGATACTTTTAAAACATTGTGGCTTTTCCTGTAGCTAACTACTTTTTCCAGGAAGTAGCGATGTAGCGGGACCATACGCTATATTCCATTTTGCGTTCTGACGAGTCATGAGCTTGTAATGTATTGAAGCAGTGCAGCAACTTCTTCTGACTAGATCACAAACTACCGACAAGAGATTGTCTGATGATACTGCAAAGGATGTACAGGAGTGGATGTTTAGCATAAATCAACTGTAGTTTAGTGCAAAACAAAGATTAAAATGCGCTCTACATTGAAGAAAGCACATACAGGAGGTGAATAACAACCTTTTAACTGATGAATTTTTCTTCTTTATTGCACTCAAGATCAAATGTCTATTTTACAATGATGAACAGTCACTGACCCGCCACAGTTTTGTAATGAACATTTGGCAAAGGATGGTTGTGGTGGGATTTACGCAAAGCGATTGACTATTCACAGTCAGTAAATACCGCATGAGTTTAATCTGCTTATTTTATGACTCCTCAGTGTCCAGTTTAAGTTGCATACATTTTGTTCTTGGATTGGTGTTACGTTTGTTGAAATATGTTATACTAACATAACTATAATAACTATTTAACTCTACAGTATTTTATTATTGTGTGTGTCGAATAGTTTACAAAATCAAATGATTGGGACACTTTTTGTCATTGAAATGGCCTGGATAAGTGTCCTAATCAACCTGAATTCACCCTATTCTTTGAAATCATGATTGCATTACAGTATGTTGTTTTAAACCCCAAATATTTTACTGATAATATTTTACATAGAACCTCATTATAATTCTTCATTAATAATTATTTAGTTATTTGTCATGTTAATAAAAAAAAAATACTAGCTACTAATTGACAACAACTTGTAGTGTAGCTAGCTACTTTTTCAGAAGGGTAGCTTGAATGTAGCTTAACTACAATTTATACTTCAATTTATGAGTAGCTTGTAGCTGGTCATGCTACAGTTTGAGAGTAGCTTCCCCAACACTGTCATTAATATTCCAAACGTCCTGTGTTTAGATGCTTTAAAGATGGCAGGCTGAGCTGACCGATGCTTCAGAGAAATCATCCATCTTTAGACTCCTATCCTCCACCAATCCAAGCCAGACTCAAGTGCTTCACCAATGGAAGAAATTTAATCAGTGGGAACAATCTGAGCCATTTCTGATCACTAGTGAGAGGCTTTCCAGCTGCACATTACAGCAACAGCAGCCCGAGCCCTGCTCTCATAGAGCCTTCAATAAAACATTCTGGGGACAGATGATGAGAGTTTTGAGGCATGAGTTTGAACGGATGGTGTCCTCTGAACACAGATGGGATAATGCTTTGAAAAATTGGGCATGCAGAGCTAAAAAGGTTTTCTTTTCAGGTCACAGAAATATAACATGAGGCTCCAGGTGTCAGACTTATAAGATTTTACATGTCAGAGAGGCTCAGGAAAACACAGTAATTAACTGCATGGTTGGCTGTAAATTGCGTTTTCTCCAGAACATGAACTCAAATCAAGGTCTTAGTTTTTTTTAATTGTAGAGATGATGATGAAGATGGACAACACCATTAATCTTTTCTCATGGAACCAGCTGATCTTGAAGGCATGCAAACACAAACAATCAATGAAAAGCACTCGATAGTAAGATTTTCCCGTTGAAATGGTGCTGTTAGATGAGGAACAAGGCCCTTACCATTTTTAGGTGTTCGAGTTGGGCTACTGAGACCAAGATGGTTGTAATTATGTTGGTGGGCTCCTGCAGAAAAAGCAATGACAAATCTGATTTTTTTGCAAAATAAAGGCAAGCATGATCAAATCTAATCCAGAGTGTGATCACTTCAATGGGAGAAATGGCACACAAAAGGGAAGCACATTAATAGCAAAGATAAGCGTTGTAACATGCACTACATGGCCAAATATATGTGCACTACCAATATTTGCTTGTTTCCGATTTCATTCCAACACCCCAGGCTTTAAATAGGGAGTAGATCCTCCTTTGCTGCTCTTGATTTCTGTGATGAATGGTGCAGGATACTCAATCCTTTAAACACCAAACTCACTAAACCTTTCTATGAGTCTTCATCAAGGTCTGTTATTATCACCTTTTTGATCATTGCCAAATCAAAAATTTATGTTTGATTTCATGCACGTTAATAATGTGTGCACCTAAAACAGCCAAACCTGTTCATTAGAAGACGTCCACATACTATATATTTGGCTATATAGTGCACATAAAGCATATGATAAAAGAAGCATCAGCAACACACAAAATAAAAAAATAAAAGTAAATGCTTTTTGTTATTATTGTAAACATACTCTTTTATATAATATTTGCTCAAAATCACTGACATGATAAAACACTAATTACGCATTATTCTTTGATAGAGTACTGTACATATTCAAATTGGCACTTGGCAGAATGACTTTTGTTAAACACTCATGCAGGCACAGTTATTGAATGATGGCCACACATCCAAACACTGCTCCATCACTCACCAAAAGCTGCAGAAAAGAAAAACGTGTCATTTACTAAATTGACGGTTGCAGCAATAATGGACGTGCTACACTTCTGGACCATGTGCATTAGTTCAGAGTTCATCATCATCATCATTGGCACGTCACTGAGAGGCATTAAGGCTGCTTCACCAGTTGACATTTTTATTTTCCTCGCTCTCAGGAGCTCTATTACAGGACTGAAGTTGCTGTCATCTGTCATGAAGTCTCTGCACGTGTGTGTGTGTGTGTGTGTGTGTGTGTGTTTTGTACGGCGGGAGGCTGATGTGGCTGGCGGCCGATGGCTCTGTGATGGACCACGGTGTGTGAGTGGTGATGAATGGCAGTCTTTCTGAGCTGGCAATGATGGGCTCATGAAGCGCCTGAGATAAATGGATGGATACTTGAGGAAGCACAGCGTCATACTCGTCTGGATATGTTGTCCCTGTTTAAAAATGCATTAGAATGACTAGTTTAACATCCATTTACATCTGTCATGAAGCTCAGATGATTGAAGACCCCTGTTTCAATAGAACAGAGTCAATACTGTTATTCGATGAGATGGAGGTGTTTTTACTCAATAACCTGTAGTCTGTATACTAGGGGTGTAATAGTAAATGTAGCACGCATTTATTTTTTAAATTTTTTTATAAATAAATTAAAAATGTCCAGTTGTACTAAACTTGTATCAAATTATGGCCCCAGAACAGAGGTATGTACTGAACTGTGACTTCTGAGTACCATTACACCCCTACTGTATACTGTATATACACAATATAGATATAGTAATATACTGTTTGTTTATAACAGGGTTCTGGCTAACATGAACGTTTTCAGGCCAACATAGACGACAGCAAGTTCAGTAACACAGGCCAGACTTACAGGAGGAAATCCATATACACTGTACAATGATATTCATTAATAACATAAAAACATAAAAATCATTAAATGTATAAAATATTTTTTTTTTATTCTCAAAGAAAATCTTGTAATACCAATCAAACATTTGGGGTTGGTAAGTTATAATTGTTTAACGTAGTCTCTTCTGCTAACCAAGGCTAAACAGTAGTATTGTATGTTTTGTACAGTATTGCTCAAATATATTAGAACACTACTATTATCAGCTGCTAAAAGATGGTTAGAAATGGTTAAAAATGGTTAAGTCAGTTATGTCTATCTTTTGCTCTGTCAGTACAAAATATCAGTTTACATTTACAAAAAATAAATTTGCCATTAATTGTAATAATCCAGTCAGATTTCTGTTTGCACAAGGAGTCTTACAGCATCTGATCTGATCATCATCCAGTCTGTGATTACGTGAAGAAACAGAAGAAACTGAGACAGACTCAATTCAGAAGAACTGTGGCGACAACTCCAAGATGCTTCCAGAAACCTGATCTCCTCGCACTGTCTACAAACACTGATTAAAAATGACAAAGAAAGGTTAAGGAGTGCTTAGGAGGCAAACATGTCCCAAAATGTCTCAGGCCCACTACATTCACAGCAGCACTGATGAAAACCGGAGCTCAAAGCAAGTTTGAGTTCTAATTAATAAGAAGCATCGCCCAGTTCAGTGATCCTGCTTTAATCTGGAGAGCAATTAGTTGCTTTTGAGAAGGTGTTAGTTGAAGTCTGGCTGAGCTCTCTCCAGTCTCTCTCTCTTGGAATACCTACCAATCTGGGCTCGCTCGGCCCAAGGCTCTCAGGTCATTTAGTCAACAAGAAAGGGCTCGAGCTGACTGCTTGCAACGCATCGTGAGGTTAATGAAGAGTTCACCAGCTCTAGGAGAGATTGCATAATGCCGTCTGAGGTCTTCACTGATATCAGACTCAATCAGGTGAACCTGGTATCTTTTATTGCAGCACTTTTACTGGGTTTTGTTTCTGAACCAGACAGCAGGTTGTAATGTTTGTTTTACCTTTAATAGCTTAAAAGCTGATGATTTCAGAGAAGCATTGAGAATTATTGTTATCTTGAGCTCTTTGGAGCGACTCACTGACATTAACAACAATGCGGTTGCTTTTACAAGTCATAAACTGTGCACCATTTTTAATATCCAACCCCTCTTTGCACTGAAACTGACATAGTATGAATCAGACACCGCTAATGTTGTTGATTTGGCCTTCTGAAAGTGCAACAGTAGCAACGCCAGAGCCTATAGCTGATGAATTGTCACATCTAATGTAACCCGACAACAGTTTGAATAGTAATGTCCAGATGGCCAAGCAATGATTCAGTCGTTCGACATTTCTCTTGCTTTTCCTCCAGAGAATGAAATGCGTCGACATCATCAGAATGTTTGTCATCATTTACATGAGATCTCTGTGGGTGCGTTTCATTTTACAGTATCATCAGATAGTGCAGGATTAGCGTAGAAGTAGCTTACAAGAAGGGGGTGCACTTTATAATAAATCTCACGATAAAATATCTGAAACAATTACAGCAGTAATATCATACATCTCATGAGACTTGGTAATAAATTATCCCAATAAAGCTGATACCTGGAATAAGACAACAATTTAAAAGTTAATTTAAGATGAGAGCATGATTGACATTTCCTCTGATTCCTGTGGAAACTAAGTTTAATCCAAAATTAAAATTTTATTGCAAAAAACAAGTAGCAGCGAGTAAACAAGGTCATGCAAGAACATTTACATGAACAGCTGTGTAGCCTCTAGTGCTCCTTCCCTTCTGTCTCATCCGGTCCGGCCCTGTGTTGACCAGAATTAACAACAAGCTTCTGCCTCCTTTATCAATACATCGTGCCAGAATCTTAGGTCAGTAAGTTTTCGGCATGCCAAGCACATCTTAGAGCATGGCCAAATACATCTGCCTGTCTGAGGTCTTTTGTTAAAATGTCTGGCAGTGTATGACATAAAACCCAATCATCTCTGATAAAAACCTGACGAGAGCAGGGGTATAGTCTGGAAAATCCACTTGAGAGGTGATGGCTGACTAATGAGGGGCCGGAAGGGAGTGAGACACCAGCAGGAGGGAGAAGAGTACGAGAACCTCACATTTGGTCGAGTTTATGCACCTGCTCAAAATGCACAGCTATGACACTGCTTTTGAAACAGGGCTGTAATGATATAGTCTTGTGTGGCCAGACCTCACTGACAGTTTGGATCCATTTCACTTGACCTTCTCCGTTTTGATGAAGGCAGAGCCGGAAAACCACTGGGGTTTGGCATTTAGCAACTTACAAAAACGGTTAACATTTTATTGTGAAATGTCATAGCAGTCCTACATGTATGAAAATGCAATTCCCCACTGAAGCCCATGGTTCGACCCGTCCTGCAGTAAATGATGCTGTGACTGAGCCGTGGTCGAGTTCTCTGTGAGCACCGTAGGACATCTAATTACACTTCATACACCTCTCTTGCTCAGTATTTGTGTATTGGTTTCAAGGACAAATATCTGAACATATTTAAAATCAAGACATATTTTTGGAGAAGTTGTTTTAAGCCAAAACCTTGTATTTCTTCAGAAATCAAGACTTAAGTAATTTTGCTACTCAACTAAATGTATCTTGATTTAAGGATGTAGACATATAACTCTATACCTGAGAGTTTTTGGATTATCGTGTGGTTTTTGAGACACAGCAACCTTTGGCTCTTGAAGCAGAAGGTTGGTGGGTAATAAAGATTGTGTATTTGCTTTTTAAAGCTGTGCTGCACTGACAAACATGTACTGATTGAGTGACTATAGAGCTTCTCTCTCGGGATCAGATGGAAAAGCTCTGCGCTGGATTGTTTAGCAATGTAACAGAGATTTCAGCAGTTTGATGGACACTGACCCAGACACGTTCACTCCATGCTAAACAGGACATCAAAGCACTAAATGTGCCTGCAGATCAGTTTTATTTTGTTTTGATTCATTTGCTTAATGTTGTAAATAAAGACAAGATGGAAAACAACAACAAAAAACCTTTTACATAAAAAAAAAACATTATAATAAAAAATAAAAACCACACATTTAAAAAAAGACCCTTTGGCTTGCACATACCAGGTTGGAGGACGCCGTCAGACCATCTTCTTGCGAGGAGCATCATCACGTCGCCCACAGAGATAAGCACAGATTTTTCTGATGTCTTCTTTAATTAATAAGAAGTAACATCATTCAAAACTGTCTTTATCCCTGCGCTACCATGCGTGCTCCTCTGTCTGTTGAAGCCACCCTGAATCCGAAGCAATGGAGGACAGAGAATCCAGAGGAACACAGACACTACTGGGGTGCAGTTTAAGCAGGAGAAGAGTGATCTAATCAGAGCTACAAGGTGAGGAGTAAGCTTACACAGACTTACACATCCAGCACAAACACAAACACAGACACAGGGCAGAGGCAGAGGCCGAGGGAAGAAACAAACTACACAGAAGCAGCGTTCCTACCATGATGACTCTGAGACCGAACCGGCCAGTGCTTCTCCCCTGGAAGACACAACCAGGCAGAGTCAAGGTGAGTCAACAGATCAATCGCCTTTGACACAAGCATCACTTCCAGAAAAGCAAAGGAATGCTGGCACTCATCACAGAAGATAATGACTTTCTCCTTCCGCTCAGCAAACAATGGCTTTAGACTGAATCATTAAGATGAAGTGAATCATCAGAGAGGATGAAACTGAAATAAATGCTTCACTCGGATGAATGTGTTTTCGAATACAATGCAATTATTGCTGTGAGCATTTGAATAATGCAAAGTTTACTGTGCGTTCGTGACACACATCATTTCCTTTTCATTCTTTGGATGCACATTTTCACCCAAAACTGACAAACACAAAGAAGGTCATTGATAAGTCAAGTCAAGTTCTATTTTTTTTTTCTCAGAAATATTATTGTTTGCCGTCTCTTTGTACTGTTCCCATTTTTGAGAGGCCTGTAATCTGCTCATGGCAGGATAATAGTTGACTTCAGGATTCACTGTGAGGTGGCAATTTTTTTTCAATTTCTACAGTCACAACATCCTGTTACATTCTGTTATCAACATCTGCCCAGTGATACAAACAATATAACTGAATATATACACCAAATCCAGGTCAACATTCATCCAGATGAATCTCTCTTAACACCTATTGAGTTCTGTCAGAGCGTTGAGCCCGAACAACACAGTCCCTTCTACTGATGAATAACGAGAGAAAAACACCACCAGGAAGGAGATGAGAAGATGTTATGAAGTAGCAAACAGTAATGTGCTCTGACCACAGATAGTGGAAGTGTATCGCTTTCATCCAACATTATTGATTACATATCAGCTTTTTTCACTATTTTTTCACCAATGATCCTCAGTAACTTGGGAGATGGCACAGTCCGACAGACACAGTGACTGAACTTTATTTACATACACTGTTAATACTGGGAATAATGGAGAGGTTTTTTGTTTTTGTTTTTTTCATGTAGACGAGTTCTGCTTTGTTAGGTGTAAAAGTACAACCTGTCACTGACAGAAATACTAAGCCATGTAAGCATAATTATTAATGACAAATTCTGCTGATTTAATTGCTTACTGTACTTCCCATTTTTGGACCTTTTGGTTCATTTATTTTATTTTTATTTTTTATGAATGGAACTGTATAAAAAGGACAGGGAACGTGAAGCATGTACAATGAACACCAAATCACAATCTTAATCCACCTTATATTTAACTAAAAAATGTAAGCACAGCCATTTTCAAACCACTTTTCATGCTTTTTATTTTTCTACTAGTCTAGTCACCTGTATTTCTATAGTGTTTTACAAAATACAGATTGCATCAAAGCAGCTTCACAATGATAAACAGGAAAATAGTAGAATCAATAATGGAAACTCAACTACCCTTATGAAAAAGTAGTATACTTCAAGATTATTTTACCAAGTATACTTAAAGTATACTTAAAAATATACTTGAACTTTACTTATGTAGCAAGTATACAAATATAAGTGTTCTAGTAGTATACTTGTAAGTGTGCTGTTCAGTACTCCTTGGGACTAAATTGGCACACTTTCTAGTATATAAAAGCATTCTTTCAGTACACTACTAGTTTACTTCTATGTTTGTAGTTTGTACAGCAATTATACTAAAAATGAACTTACAGGTACACTGATAGTTTGGTAATTAAATACTCTGTACATATATACTATCTACTTTGCTGTAGGTAACGGATTGCATTCAGACACTTTTAGTAACTAAGACAGTGTTATTCCTTCTTCCTGTTTGCTCTGCTGCTGGTTTGTGATCATAGCTCTGTGTAGCTTTGTTTTTCTGTATAATTTCTTTCTTACTATCACACTCTGATGTTTAACCCCCTGGAGTCGATTAATGTGGATACATGTTTTGTGGGATCTTCTCCTGATAAAACTGAAAATAATTTAAATTACACTTTCAGTTTTGATCGTACAGATAGGAGCAACACATCAATCGAATCTGTAAAGGGTCTACAACAAACAACAACTAACAACAAAACTTTGTGCATTTAAAAAATAAATAAAACAAACAAACAGAGTGCGTTGTCTGAGCCTTGGTCTGTGATCATTTAGAGATGTGCCATTAAAATGAACTGTAACTCAACAAAGAGACATGAAATATGGATCTATAGAGAGCTTGAAATATCAAATTGTAAACTAAGCAAGTCTTACCGAAAACAAATATTCTGTTAAAGTAATTCATATGAAAACAACGCAATGTCCCGTCTTTCACATCTCCCTTCATTTTATCTAATGCAACCACACCCACACGCTGAACACAGCTTTTGATATTATAATGTTCCACGTGTTTGCTTCATGCTGAGAGGAATAAGACATAATTCAGTCCAGAATCAATAGTTCGTTCGTTATCTGGCACGGCTCGGTGTTCATCTTCAGTTCTCTCTTCACAGCAGTTCAGTCAGTGTACTGTTTGAGTAAATGAATTACTATGGGATATTGGCTTGTTTTAACTCAGAGGGAGTATCAGGCACGTTAAAAAAGTTACTATTGGGTAAGTTAGTATTGGAGACGCGAACCATTTCAAGCAATTCAGTTCGATTTGGTGAACTGGTTCAAGAAGATCTGGTTACATCAAATGATTTGTTCGCAAACCGGATATGACTAAACTGCAGTGTATTGAACTCGTTCACAACAGACACGGAAGAGAAGACAAAGATGAGTGTTCCTAATGAATGTTGTTCAGTTGCTTTGACGCAATGTATTTTGTTTAAAGAGCTATATAAATAAAGGTGACTTGACTTGAATAAAGTCGTAGTTTTTGCTATTTTTGGACCAAAATTTATTTTGGATGCTTCAAAAAAATCTAACTGACCCTCTGATGTCACATGGACTACTTTAAAGATGTTTTTATGACCTTTCTGGACATGGACAGTAGACCGTACACACAGCTTCAATGGAGGGACAGAAAGCTCTCTGACTAAATCTAAAATATCTTAAACTGTGTTCTGAAGATAAACGGAGGTCTCACGGGTTTGGAACGACATGAGGGTGAGTTATTAATAACCAATTCATTTTTAATATCCATGTCGATAATAAAAAAGATGCATTGGGATCAGCATTTATAGACATTCTGAACTCTATTGGTGTTAGACAACACGTCTCAGGACCTACTCATTTTAGAAATTATACTCTAGATTTAATACTGTCACATGGAATTGATGTTGATGGTGTTGAAATTATGCAACCAATTGATGATAACTCAGATCATTATTTAGTTTTGTGCAAAGTTCATATAGCCAAAATTGTTAATTCTACTTCTCATTACAAGTATGGAAGAACCATCACTTCTACCACAAAAGACACACTCGCACCCTAAAGAGAGCAGCCCGGAAAATGGAGCGCAGCTGGAGGAAAACTAGACTAGAGTTTTTCGTATTGCTTGGTGGGAAAGTAACATATCCTACAGAAAAGCATTAAAACCTTCTAGAGCTTACTTTTCGTCTCTTTTAGAAGAAAACGAACATAAATCAAGGTATTTATTCAATACAGTGGCTAAATTAATGAAAAATAAAGCCTCAACAAGTGTTGACATTGCCCATCATCGCAGCAGTAATGACTTTTTGAACTACTTTACTTCTTAAATCGATACTATTAGAGATAAAATTGTAACCATTCAGCCGTCAGCTACAGTATCACATCAGACAGTGCACTATAGACCCCCTGAGGAACAGTTCCACTCATTCTCTACTATAGGAGAGGAAGAATTGTATAAACTTGTTAAATCATCTAAACCAACAACATGTATGTTAGACCCTATTCGCTTGTTAAGTCTGACGTCACGTAGCAGCGCTTCCGTGTCCAAACGCTCTATCAGTTACCATGAGAAAACAACAAAAGGTGCTAATATATACTCACAATGTGATAGAATATTAGCGAAAAAGTTATAATCTTAACCTTTAACTCCATACCGAAGTCCCAGATAGCCAGACAATGAAAATATAAATATAAAAAAAATATATAAAAATTATTTTTGTTTGGGACGCTGTGAGCACGGAGACTGTAGTGTATACCGTACGTTTGAAAGCGTTTAGCTTAAATGATTAATATGAATAAACAGTGCTCATAAACGGCTGCTGAGGTCGTATTCTCAAGTGAAGTGAGTTGAGGCTTGGACCCGGAAACAGCGCTTCTTACGTCATCACTTAACAACCGAATACCATCTAAGCTCCTAAAAGAGGTGCTTCCAGAAGTCATAGGTCCTCTTCTGACTATTATTAATTCCTCATTGTTATTAGGATATGTCCCCAAAACCTTCAAACTGGCTGTTATTAAGCCTCTCAAGTCACCTTTATTTAAATAGCGCTTTAAACAAAATACATTGCGTCAAAGCAACTGAACAATATTCATTAGGAAAACAGTGTCAATAATGCAAAATGACAGTTAAAGGCAGTTCATCATTGAATTCAGTGATGTCATCTCTGTTCAGTTTAAACAGTGTCTGTGCATTTATTTGCAAATCAAGTCAATGATATCGCTGTAGATGAAGTGACCCCAATTCTCATAAAAAAAATACATCTTGACCCCAAATAACTATTTAATTATGGACCAATCTCGAATTTCCCTTTTCTGTCTAAGATACTAGAAAAGGTAGTATCCTCAAAATTATATTCCTTCTTGGAGAGAAATGGTATATGTGAGGATTTCCAGTCAGGATTTAGACCGTATCATAGTACTGAGACTGCTCTCCTTAGAGTTACAAATGATCTGCTCTTATCATCTGATCGTGGGTGTATCTCTCTATTAGTTTTATTGGATCTTAGTTCTGCATTCGACACTATTGACCACAACATTATTTTGCATAGACTAAATCACTTTGTTGGCATTAATAAAAAAAAAATGCATTAGCATTGTTAAAATCGTACTTCTATGCCATCAGTTCGTAGCAGTGAATGAAGATGTATCATATCGATCACAAGTGCAGTATGGAGTACCTCAAGGCTCAGTACTAGGGCCGCTACTCTTCACGCTTTATATGTTACCCTTGGGAGATATCATCAGGAAACATGGTGTTAGCTTTCACTGTTATGCTGATGATACTCCGCTCTATATTTCTTCATTGCTCAGGGAAACACACCAATTTGAAAAACGAACGGAATGCATAGTCGATATAAAAAACTGGATGATGAGTAATTTCTTACTGCTAAATTCTAAAAAAAAAAAAAAAAAAAAAAACAGAGGTGTTAATTATAGGACCTAAAAACTCTGCATGTAATAACCTAGAACAATGTCTAAGACTTGATGGTTGCTCTGTCAATTTTTCATCATCAGTTAGGAACCTAGGTGTGCTATTTGATCGCAATCTTTCCTGAGAAAGCCACGTTTCTTGCATTTGTAAAACTGCATTTTTCCATCTCCAAATATATCTTAATTACAGCCAATGTCAAATGCAGAAATGTTAATCCATGCATTTATGACCTCAAGGTTGGATTATTCTACTGCTTTATTGGGTGGTTGTCCTGCACAGTTGGTAAACAGCTACAGCTAGTCCAAAATGCAGCAGCAAGAGTTCTTACTAGAACCAGGAAGTATGACCATGACCACAGGAAACAGATGATTCTTCTGCACAATCTGACTTTGCTGCAGCCTGGAATTGAACTACTGGTTTCGTCTGGTCAGAGGAGAACTGGCCCCCAACTGAGCCTGGTTTATCCCAAGGTTTTTTTTTCCATTCTGTCACCGATGGAGTTTCAGTTCCCTGCCGCTGTCGCCTCTGGCTTGCTTAGTTGGGACACTTTATTTACAATTTAATTGTTTGCAATCAAGTCAACGATATCACAGATACTATTTAAATTGAACTGAGCTGACTGATGACATCACTGAATTCAATGATGAACTGCCTTTACCTGTCATTTTGCATTATTGACACACTGTTTTCCTAATGAATGTTGTTCAGTTGCTTTGACACAATCTGTTCTGTTTAAAGTGCTATATAAAAAAAGGTGACTTGACAGCAAAGTGTGACAATCTGATGCTCATCTGATAAAAAGACACATGACACACTTCAGAAACTATCAGCAAACTGATATCATTAATCAGTGGGATCTGAATAAAAATCTATGATAAAAGATAATTTCCACGAATAGGGAACAAAATGGGGCCAGAAAATATTTCAAAATCAAATATTTTTATTTTTACTTTAACATTTTGCTCAAACTCCTGCAAATTTTAGCCAAAATCTAAATTAGTATGGAAAATAATATGAATAAAAATAATAAATAAAAATATAATAATAATAGCAAAACGTTTAAAAAAAAACATAATAATAAACCATTAATTCAAAAATAAGTGAAGAAATAATAACAACAGCAACCATCTTACAAAAACATCCATGTTATTATTATTATTATTATTTTTTTATTATTATTATTATTTATTTTTTTATGTACTATGGTAATATGATTCCTTAAAGTGACCTGGAGTACCGTACCGTGTCATACTATCTGATTCCATTCATTTAGATGGTGTGCAGTGACAGTATCACATAATGTGCCATGGTAATTTTAATATGACAATGCTAATGATTCAACAATGTAATAAGATAATATTGTAGTAATATAAATTAAAAACATACAATAAAAACATAAATAGTAACCATGAAACCATGATTACCATAGTCATATACCATAATATTTATATGGTCCCTCAATGTATTACAACAAATACTATGGTATTAACATGAAACACATCTAAGGAATATTACATAATATTACGGAACATTTTGGCAGGTGATAGAGATATCGGTGTATGATGACAATGGAAAAACCCTAGTCAGGGAAAGTGCCTGAAGGTAAAGAAGACTGGAAGCAGAGAAGAACGAATAAAAGAAATAAACTTAGCGTAATGTAAGATGATGCATTTTCTTTTTCAATTCCACAGAGCTCTGTGATTAAATGTACAAAGGTGGTTTTAATTCCAGGAATCAGAGCCTTTTGCTTGTTGAAAAAGCGCATTACCGAGGGTACAGTGCCGTAGGAAGGGAAATGAAAGACATTCCCGGGAAGTCGTGGCCTAATGGTTAGAGAGTCAGACTCCCAATTGAAGGGTTGTGATTTCGAGTCCCGGGCCGGCAGGAATTGTGGGTTGGGGGAGTGCATGAACAGTTCTCTCTCCACCTTCAATACCATGACTTAGGTGCCCTTGAGCAAGGCATTGAACCCCCAACTGCTCCCCGGGCGCCGCAGCATAAATGGCTGCCCACTTCTCCAGGTGTGTGACAAATTCTGAGTATGGGTCACCATACTTGGCTGAATATCACTTCACTTCACTCTGCTGATTTATACCTGATTGACTTCCCTAAACTGCTTCTCAAGGCAAGACTCGATCAGAAAACCTCATGACAAATGAACAACAACATATCTGACCTCTCCAAATGCAAACCCGATTCCAAAAAAAGTTGGGACACTGTAAAAATTATGAATGAAAACAGAATGCAATTATTTGGAAGTTTCAAATGTCAATATTTAATTCAGAATACAACATAGATGATATATCATATGTTTAATCTGAGAAAATGTCTAATTTTAAGGAGAAAATAAGTTGATTTTAAATCTCATGGCATCAACACATATCAAAAAAGTTGGGACAAGGCCATGTTTACCACTGTGTGGCATCCCCTCTTCTTTTTATAACAGTCTGCAAACGTCTGGGGACTGAGGAGACAAGTTGCTCAAGTTTAGGAATAGGAATGTTGTCCCATTCTTGTCTAATACAGGCTTCTAGTTGCTCAACTGTCTTAGGTCTTTGTCACATCTTCCTCTTTATGATGCACCAAATGTTTTCTATGGGTGAAAGATCTGGACTGTAGACTGGTCATTTCAGTACCCGGATCCTTCTTCTACACAGCCATGATGTTGTAATTGATGCAGTATGTGGTCTGGCATTGTCATGTTGGAAAATGCAAGGTCTTCCCTGAAAGAGACGAGGTCTGGATGGGAGCATATGTTGTTCTAGAACTCGGATACACCTTCCAGCATTGATGGAGCTCATCTTTCCAGATGTGTAAGCTGCTCATGCCACACACACTCATGAACCCCATACCATCACAGATGCAGCTTCTGAACTGAGCGATGATAACAACTTGGGTTGTCCTTGTCCTCTTTAGTCCGGATGACATGGCATCCCAGTTTTCCAAAAAGAACTTCAAATTTTGATTCATCTGACTACAGAACAGTTTCCACTTTGCCACAGTCCATTTTAAATGAGCCTTGTCCCAGAGAAAACACCTGCGGTCCTGGATCATGTGTAGATATGGCTTCTTTCTTGACCTATAGAGTTTTAGCCGGCAACGGCGAATGTCACGGTGGATTGTGTTCACTGACAAATCCAAAATGAGCCAATATTTGGCATGACATTTCAAAATGTCTCACTTTCAACATTTGATATGTTATCTATATTCTATTGTGAATAAAATATAAGTTTATTAGATTTGTAAATTATTCCATTTATTCCATTATTCCATTTGGGAATCGGGTTTGTACACCATCAGTTAGGAGATGAGAAAGACAATAAAAGATGAGAGCTACCCAAATAAAAGTAATGCATGCATGTCTTTGCTCAAGTGTCTGGAAAATGTCCTAACTTTTCTCTGGTCAGAGGGCTGTTGTTATCAGACACATTTCCATGCATCACTTGTCCTGCATTATCAAAGATGGTTCGATCTTTGTGTGGTGTTGAGAATGTACCAAAATCAAACAGCACATGAACCCAAAAAAGGTCAAGCAAAAACTCACAAATTTAATTTTCATCTGTTCAAATATGTCCATTGAGCCCAAATGAATGATTTAGGCATGACATGTTATGTTTCGAGGGGAACGAGTTCATGAATAAGAATTGATTTGCATAATAGAGGGGAAAATCTAATTAAAATCTTTACATATTCACGAGGAGTATTTTACATATTCATTTATGACTCCTGTCAGTTGTTTTTTGTTGTTGTTGCTCTATACTGTACGTCTTTTCAAAAGCTCTCATACAATCAAGTTTCCTGTGTTGTGCTTGTCGCAGACAGACGGGTGAGTTTGCACCCATACAGAATAGAAAACGTAATAATTGGCTGTGTGTGAATGTAAACTGAAATGTCCACAGGCAGCGGAAATGTGATTTGAATTGGAATGACAGAAGGAAGAAATGACTGAATTCTACAAATTGGGGGAAATTGTTGAGTGCTGCTGCTGCTTCATTGAGAAACAGGCTTTAGCACAGCATCAACTGCTGAGACAACAGCAAGTGTGAAAAAACTCTTTTATACACACCCTTAAATTCCTGTAAACAACACGCATGTCTGCACACACACAGCTTGTGCAAACCCTGATATAAGACAATGTTGCTTTAAAGTCAGACAAAACCATGAGACAGGAAGCTCCCGGGAGCTTAACGAAATACAATAAAAGATAACGAATAGATAACGAAAACAATAAAAACAGCCACACCATAACAATAAGCTCAGACTAAATTGTCGACTTAAGCAGCCATGAATAGAGCAGCTAGTCTGAAAGGGAAATTAAAAAATGAATTGCACAACATTTGGACTCTTTAACTGTAATTAGGACTCATAAAGTTAAATATATAAACATGCTTTCAGTCTTTAAAGGTTGTAATGTATTGTTCATGAATAATGTGAGTCAGACAGAAGGAGGCATTTAAGAATGGATGGAAAGTCTTAGTTTTAAACACTGAAGTGTTTCTTCAGCACTGCGCTGCGCCGCTGACAGCAGGACCTCCAGATTCAACGTGTAGAATCATGATATTTGTCTTGCTTCTCGATCAATCCCAAAGGATAAACACACTTATAATACAACGGTCATAAACAGGCATCCAGAATCCACTGAAAACACGCTCACAACATCAGTGCACAGAAAATTAGCGCAAAGGAGAAACATACAAATAATTAATTATATCATCTGCCAGAAGTGTTACAGTCAACTAATCTGTTCATCTAGTGAACATACAGTGTAGTTTCAAAACAACTCTAGGAAATGTGACAGTATATTAAAATATTTATAGCGTTGGTTCTGGAGAGCCACAGTCTTGCAGATTTTTATCCAGCCTAACCCTATACAAAAGACAATATACAAAAAAAAAAAAAAACTGTAAAAATACACATAATGTCCTTGGGATACGTATGTTCATTTATAGAAAGGTTAGTCTATGGATCAATGGGAAGTCCATTTCTATGAGACTTGTGTGTCTGTTTCAATAGGGAATTAAAGAAGAGGGAGGCTTTCTCTAAATTGCAGTCTTAAAGTTTATCTGGTCAACCACAGTAACCAGAGATGTCCTTTTGGGTTTGCATTCAGGGGTGGCCTCCATAGACTCACATGGTTGGCTTGTTGAGTGTGGGATGTAGGATTAGTTCTTTAATATAACACATAATAATGTACCTGATGTGTCTAGCTGTTACTGGTGAATCTGGCAGACAGACATTGTGTTCACAAATGCCACAGCTAACAGATCAAAACCTGGTGCATGTGAATATCATAATGTAGCTCACAAACCTACTCAGTATGAGAGTTAGTACCAGATGGCACATCTAGTCTGCTTAAAAGTGACTGATCTGGCACTTGTGTAGCATATCATTGGGATCTCTGGTTAGCTGAATCGCTAAAATTGAACATACTGTGCATCTGGACACATGGATGTCAGCTGCTGGCCATCTTAGACAGATTTCAGTGATGGAAAGACTGGTTCAAATTAGATGGTCCATCACATAAGGTGATTATCATATGTCATTGCTGACCACCAGTGCCCTCAAATGCATCATTCAGCTTTATGTAGTGTATTACTTTCTGGTAACAAAGTCCACATACGTTCTACTAACTATAAGTTGCTTGCCAACTCCATGTCAACTATCGGTCATTAGAGAATTAGTAGACAATCTGATTATTATCTGCTAACACTTTTAGCTGACTTTAAGTCTCTTTGAAACTACAAGTCAGCATATTTTACCAACCCTCACCTTACTTCTAATACTCTAATGAGATTTAGTTGACATGGAGTTTAAAAATTTATAGTAAATAAAATGTCTAAGGTAGACTTTCGATAAGTGTAACCTACTTTTGCTCTAATAAATTAATATCTAATAACTGAACTGATTAAACGATTAACTGATTTCAAATGAACAATTACTATAGTGTTTTTAGAGCTGCTTTACAATAGAATTGAGTTATGTTTGCATCACTGAATTATTATTTTCCTGTTTATCACTGTAAAGCTGCTTTGAAATTATCTGTATGGTATAAAGCACTTAGAAATTACTTGATTTAATAATGGTTGTCATTATGATTGCATTCAGTGCATTTACATTTAATGTAGTTTTTCCAGACTACATTTCATATCTGACAACAGTTCACATTTAATTTTGTTTCTTTAACTCATAACATGGACAAACACATGCACACTGTGAGTATGCATATGAAGAATCCTAGAGAAAACAAACTCTGTGAACAAGGCTTTTTATGTGTAACATTCAGTTGAGTGGAGGGTTCGTGAATAAGATTTACTGAAGCACAGAATCCTGCAACTGTTTAGCAAATTCGCCTGTATTTTAAGGATCCATTCCTCTTATTGATCAGTGTCACGATTGCAGTTATATGATAGTCACTATATTTTCATGTTTGGTAATGGAGAGGAAGCGTGTCAATCAATATCGTCCCTGAAAACATTAATACGGGATCCATGGAAGCCAATCCTGTGCCAGTGACTCTGTTGATATCCAGAGCAGTGCACCGACAGAGATTCACCAGTTAGGGTTTTTGGTGAGGGAGGCACGTTTACACCACAGAAATCATAGAAAGACCTGAACAGCAGGAGACTTTAATAATATAATTATATTCACACGTTGAGGCAGGGTGGGGGAGAAAAGCAAAACTGCAAAATCTGCAAATAAATCATAATGAGCTCAGAAGCTAAGAGCAAGCGGGAAAATCTATGAAATTAATCTTCAAGACACTGGAGGTAATTTGTTTTGAAAGGCACAATCTAACTCGGTGAGTGGAGCATGATAGATAATAACATTCTGATAGTGTGTGTGTGTGTGTGTGTGTGTGTGTGCCGCACTCGAGACGCAGTAAATAAACACACAAATCTGGAGAAAGGGCAAGCTGAAAGATGAGAGGATAGATGCTGAAAACCCCCCAGCCTTTATCTGTGTGGAGGAGAAACACACCTGCAGCTGGATAACAGAGAAACGCTCTCACACTTACACAAACCAACCAGCACTACTGCAGCACAGTCCATTTATAAAGAGGAGTAAAAACTATTACATTAAATAAGTAATGTCAGTAATGTCAGATACTTGACGTCAATGCTCAATAAATAGAGAGAAACAGAAATCGTGATCATGAGTAAAATATGAATTATTGTGCAGTGTAACTTCTATTAAAATGTATATTATTTTTACATCGGTTGTCATTCGAGACACATTTAGGAAGATAGAGAGTGAGTCTAGATCCCAGTTAAATATCAGATAGAGTACATTAGACCATATTAACCAGGAGTGGCACGGTTCAACTTTTTCATGGTTCGGTTTGTTTCACGGTTTTAGAGTCACGGTTTTCGGTACAGTTCGGTATTTGTTATGTTTATGAAAAAACTATACTTTCTAATAAATAAATTCAAAAAAATTATAATAATAATATTCTAACTACAACCAACAGCACGAATAAATATCAATCAATCAATCAATCACCTTTATTTATATAGCGCTTTAAACAAAATACATTGCGTCAAAGCACTGAACAACATTCATTAGGAAAACAGTGTGTCAATAATGCAAAATGATAGTTAAAGGCAGTTCATCATTGAATCAATGATCAATTATTTGCAATCAAGTCAATGATATCGCTGTAGATGAAGTGACCCCAACTAAGCAAGCCAGAGGCGACAGCGGCAAGGAACCGAAACTCCATCGGTGACAGAATGGAGAAAAAAACCTTGGGAGAAACCAGGCTCAGTTGGGGGGTCAGTTCTCCTCTGACCAGACGAAACCAGTAGTTCAATTCCAGACTAGGCTGGTCTAGCATAATTCCAGGCAGGTCTAGCATAAGTTTTTAAGTACAGAAATTTAATAAAGTAATCAAATGTAAAACATCATATTATTAAAGCTTTTTAATCAAGAGCAGTGAGTGATTTATTTGTTGTTGCTGTACGATTAATATAAAGACTGTCACTTTAAGAGAATGCACTGATACAGCAGGCCTGAGTTCAGCTGGCTATATCTGCTGTAGGATACTTACCAAGACGGTCATTTTTACATAATTTTTGTGTGAATTTGTCCATTTAAACAATACTTCAGAGAGAGCTTATATTTGCGCGCGTTCTGAGACCTGAACAGCTTAAATGTTTAAACTGACAAAGCATAAATGAGTTTAGTTTAAACACATGTTAGCGTGTGCTGTTCAGGTCTCATCTGTGCGCGCCCGCTGTCAGCACCGGGTGATGACGGAATAAATAACTGCTCATATTCCAGCAGTAATTCACATTGATCAAGAGTGATCCATCAACAGAAACATATATTAGTTGAACCCAGTTTGTTTTATGTACAATTTATAGCAAACCAACAAACCATACAGATGCTATGTCAGATTTAAGTTGAACCGTGGTCCCAGCGCGTGCCAAACTGTGTGGGGTGAACCGAACGATTTGGATACTTTTCAGCGAACCGTGCCACCCAATATTAACTGCACTCTATTCATGTATTGTGTGAAAATTGATAAAAGTCTTGCTATGCCTAAGTGATCCCTGAAAGCACAAGTGTGCATATTTTTTTACCAGAAACAATCCTGAACAAACTTGCTCTGCTGGCCTCAGACAGAAGTGACAAACTGGCTGCAGCTCTCATCCAGCGCCTCCTCTCCCCTGGGCTTCTGATAACTGATGCGTGACTGACTTCACCGGCTTTAATTAAATGTTTTCATGCTTGCCTTCACTGCTCTATCTCATACAGAAATCTGGCTTGGTGAAACTCCAGTGCCGCAGACAGGACTTTTCTCGCGAGCTGACAAAGAGATTGCCATGCACCATGAGCCAGCAGTATCCCACGCTTTGAGCCGCTCATCACTAGGTTAATGTAATTACATTAAATGATAACTTCACTTGTACTGTTCCGTCTCCAGGAGATGAGTTTGAGATATGTGTTCGGCCTGAAACCAGATCATGCATTATGCCTAATATGCAGATGATGAAATTTATATTGCATGGGTTATACCATCATGGGTTAATATTCTTCTGAATCACTAAAAATTAAACGCGCATTCCTTAAAGGGGTCATGAATTAAGAACTTAACTTTTCCTTGAGATTTTGATATTATTTGATATAATTTAAAAACTGAAAACATCCTTGTTACTGTAATCGAAGCTTTTATTGACACCAGGCCCAGCGAATGCCAGATCCTGGAATGTGGCTATAATAAATGGGTTAAACACCACCTCCACAGAAGAATGTCAATGCCTAATTATGTAGCCCCGCCCACTGATGTAGCCCCGCCCATCACAACATAGTAGGGAAATATCATAAGTGGCGCTAAACCGGATCAAGCAACCAAGCCATAAACATTCCGTTGAAGATTGCAGAATACTGTGCAGTGGCTGCAGAGCACAGTCGCTGCATAACCTTCCTTCAGATTCAGATATTAAGAATGAGTGGTTTAGTTTTTGTTTGCTTCATTTCACTGCGTATTCCTTTGTAAAGAATTGACAGCTCGACACTGGATTTGCAGAGAGACTGAGATTAAAAAGCAATGCTGCACGTCTCGATCAGATATGACAGGTATGGTAGCATGTACAGTAAGTAAAAAATATTTGTACTACGTCACTATTGGTTTGATCACTTAATATGTCCTGATTATGTGTATGTGTCTAACTAAAGTCACAGAAGATTTCAACAATGAAGGACGTAGCTTGTCAAAGTTAGTTTACAATGCAAAACTGTTATGCAATCATAGCAGCATAGTCTTCAATGCGGCACGCCCATAAAAACCAGCCGGACTCAAAACCAGGCTAAAAAATAGCTTGTTACTTTTAGATTTTGATGCTGTTTGAATGTAAAACCATGTAGACCTCATAAGTAGACCTCACACAACAGTATGAAACAATGAAAGAAGCCAGGTCATTATCCCTTTAAATGTGCTCTTTCTTTCATTAATACTATTATTTGTTTATGCACAATAAATCTTGCACAGAGCTTCAAAGTGTTTTTTCTAGCTAAGTGAAAAACAGAAGAAAAAAAAGTTTCACAACATTTTGATGTCTGTACCTGTGATTACACACATCGAGAGTGCTGTTACCGCTCTCAGAGGGAGGCAGGATCCGTTCCGGTGGATTTTTAAGGAGTCAGACACAATATTAATAGCACAGCAGTGTAGCACTTACAGGAAGCTAATCAGTTCAGTGCCATCTGAGACGTGATGCATTAAACTTAGCATTAAAGGGTTAATATGATGTTGCTAAAAAGAACATTATTTTGTTTATTTGGTGTAATTAAATATGTTTATGCTGTTTAAGGTAAAAAAAAAAACACATTATTTTCCACATACTGTACATTATTGTTGCTCCTCTATGCATCGTTCTGAAAAGCGAGGTGTGCTCTGATTGGCCAGCTATCCAGTGCTTTGTGATTGGTCGAATGCCTCAAGTGTGTGACAGAAATGTTATGCCCCTTAACTTACTGTAATGTGTGTCTCGGTCAGAACACCAGTGAGACAAAACAAAAACAATAAAACCCATTACAAACGAGGCATTTGTTGCATTCAGTGGGGACATAATTTGGATTAAATGACTTATACTGTATTTTTATGCGTTGCATTGCATGTAAACATAAAACCATGTCTGCATTTGTTATTGGAGAAACAACAAACAACAAGAGCTACTCTACACCAGCGGTTCTTAATTCCAGTCCTCGCGCCCCCAGCTCTGCACATTTTGTCTCTCTTTTTTAACACACCTGATTCAGATAATCAGCTCGTTAGAAGTGAGCTCTGTGCATGAACTGTGTTCCCCTTGACATGGTCCCTACACAGTGTTCATTGCTCCCTACTCCCTGAGCAGGGAAATCTGTTGAAGTTTACCTCACTTCGGAACATTCATTCATGGATTTGCGATACGCAACGTCTTCACACACAAACAAGCGTAAAATCATATACATCTGTAAATAAATACAATTTAAATTCACATCTCGCACACTTCAATACACCTGGAACATATACGTTCGCTTCAAACTGGAATCATGGGAGAATATCCTGTAATGTCCAATGGCACTATTATTTGAATAGAACAAACGTCTGAAGCCATTAAGAAACAGTCCTCCATAAACTGGTTGCACACATCTAAATATTTGGGTTGAACTGTTCTGGAACAGTGTTGTAAATACAACTTAATCAATGATTTCTAATTGTGTCCTCTTTTGGAAGACCAAACTAAGTATTTTTGCTTTTACAATGAAACAGCGTCTCCACAACATGGCGCTGGTGGCAACAGCGAGAATCAAAAGTTATGCCTTCTTTCTTTGCGTGAATATTTGGCAGCATTATGCAAACCTTCCCACACGGTGACATAAACATGTGGGGGCGTGTTTAAACGAGGTGTTTTAGGGATCAACTTTAGGGATCTCATCTATTCACAAACAGTTTGTAACACTCCAAAGAGAAAGGAAAACTTGAAACGCATCATATAACCCCTTTAAACTCATGTTACAGGGCACTACTATGAGAAAAAGAGAAGTGCCTGCAGTTCTGCTCAAGAGAATACAAAGAACCAATGATTTATACATGAATTATACAATTTTTAAGATTAACATTAATAGTACTTTTTTTCTTAAAGTAGATATTTTTGAAAAACACCCACTTTTCAATTAATGTAGGTAGAAACGTTCCTCTCGAACAGACATGTAAACGTAACTTCAGTGCCTCTTAATAAAATAATACATTATGCAAGGTGAAATCTAAAAATACTAAAGAATAAAGAGATAATAAAGCCAAAATGCTAGTTTTCATTATAATAATTTTCACTTTCATTCAATTGTGCAAATCTGCTAATTCAAAGAAAATCTGGAAACACGTGGCAAAAAACATCTTCTCGATGAGAGAAAGTGACAAATACAACAATAAAACATTACTTACTGGACACAAATGGCACCAGCTATATTAGCCATTCATATACAGTCCACATTATATGCTCAGCACCTGATACCAATGAATCTGTTTTTAGCAAAGTATTATATCATATCTGTTTGTCAGGTGTTCAGTGGCGACTGTGGCAGAGATTGAGTGAATGTGGCTCCGTTTCTCTGAGGTCACCTCGACTGGGAGGACTCTAGGGACGCAATCTGACATCAAACATCCTCCCACAGACAGATCGGAGATGTCTGCACTCCATTTTGTTCAGAATATTACAATAACAAAATACAATACAATAATGCCTCTGGATCAAGGTGATATTTAGGCTTCTAAAACGAAGAACCAATGTGCTTGTGAGATCAGAAATCATCAGTCTGTCATTAAATTAGAATTAAATTAAATTTATGCATTTAGCAGACGCTCTTATCCAAAGCGACTTACAGTGCATTCAGGCTATCAACTTTTATGTGTTCCCGGGGTGCTCTACCAATTGAGCTACAGGAGCACTATAATCATTATTTACTCCAAACTCATCCTTCACTTTGCTCTAGAACAAAACCGGACTCACACACTCAGATATACTGCTCTCGCCCGGAAAAAAGTGTGCGCTCTTAAAATGTGTCTCTTCTCTCACGCAAACTGTGTCCTGCGCATTCTCATGCGTTATAGATATTAATTATTTTCGCACCTGAATTAAACGTTGTCATAGGTAATCATTATGCACTTTTAAAAAGTGGTCTCAAAACAGATTAGTGCTTCGCATTTCCTTGATTTTTTTATTGTTGTATTTTTGTTTCAACATTAAATGTTTATTGTAGCTACTTTGTTTTACTATATCCTTTGCACATATGCATCTCTCTGTAAAATAGGCTACTTTGTTAACACTGTTTTAAAAGGTATTATGAATAAAGCTTTAACCAATCAGACCTCCACAACTGACCAATGAAAATACTACATGGAATATAATTGGCTGAGTGAACCGAGCCTTGAATTCTTTTGACAATCAAAAATGGGGCTTTAATTTCTTTCCTGTTTAATCATATTTAGCAATGTTAATGGAATAGAAATGCCCAGGAATTGGGTGCCTGGATGATTTGCACATGATCTCTGTCCAACTAGTTAGTCTCTGAGCAATTTATCTAAAAACAACATATTATAGCCTATGGCCATAACGACTTTATATAAAACATCAATGTTATGTCATAATATGTCAGATAGATAGATCAACTGAGTTTAAAGTCATTGCAATAAATTATCAGTTGGCATGATGGCAGCAATAAGTAACAACTCCTCAGATCAACATCAAATGTAAAAATAGATGTAAATGATTTCCCCCCATGAAAATCCACTTAATATTAGCCATACATTCAATGGTACTTCAATGGCTAGTGATATGATAGTTATATGTAACTACATTGTCTGCAAATGCATTGAACCCATAGAGTATAATGTAGTGATGTTATGGCAAATATGAAAATTTCATTAATAGTGTTATGTTTTGTCTCTAAATCTTAAGTATAGGTTTAGGGAATACTGCATCTGACCCATATCTAAATGTCTGGTGCAGTCTTAACAACCTGGAGCTGAACACGCTCAAAACAGTGGAGATGATCGTGGACTTTAGGAGAAACCCCCTTGCACTCCCCCCACTCACCATCATGAACAGCATTGTGACTGCAGTGGAGTCATTCAGGTTCCTGGGCACCACTATCTCTCAGGACCTGAAGTGGGACAATCACATTGACTCCATCGTAAAAAAGGCCCAGCAAAGGTTGTATTTCCTTCGCCAGCTGAGGAAGTTTAACTTGCCACAGGAGCTGCTGAAACAGTTCTACTCAGCCGTCATTGAGTCTGTCCTGTGTACTTCTATAACTGTCTGGTTTGGTTCAGCTACAAAATCAGACATCAGAAGACTACAGAGAACTGTTCGGACTGCTGAAAGGATTATTGGTGCTCCCCTGCCCACCCTTCAATATCTGTACACATCCAGAGTGAGGAAAAGGGCTCATAAAATCACTCTGGATCCCTCACATCCAAGTCACCCCATCTTTGAACTTTTGCCATCTGGCCGGCGCCTCAGAGCCGCAAACACCAGAACAGCGAGGCACAAGAAGAGCTTCTTCCCCCAGGGAATCGACCTCATGAACAGTTAAATGTTCCCCACTTACGAAATAAAAAAGTGCAATATCCTTATATTTATTTTATAAAAAATGTGCAATATCATTATATTTAACTTGTTACCCCTCCATCCTAGTACATCCCTGTATCTTACTCAATTCAATTATATTATTATGTATAGCACAACTGTTTAGACAATGTGTTTGCTTGCTTTTTTTTGTCTGTGTGTTGTTGTCTCTGTGCACTGGAAGCTTATGTCACTAAAACAAATTCATTGTATGCACAAGCACACTTGGCAGTAAAGCTTTTTCTGATTCTTCTCTCACCTTGCACGACTGCACCATTGTGCGGCAAAGATGTACCAGGGAGAAGCGCGACTATTAGACGATCGATCATCATTTCCAAAAGGCAAACATTCCCCTTCAGAAACAAAGTCTGCGAATAACATTTGCAACACATCCTTAGGGGGAAGTCGTGGCCTAATGGTTAGAGAGTCGGACTGTACATGTACATGTACATGGGGGGAGTGCATGTACAGTTCTCTCTCCACCTTCAATACCATGACTTAGGTGCCCTTGAGCAAGGCATCGAACCCCCAACTGCTCCCCGGGCGCCGCAGCATAAATGGCTGCCCACTGCTCCGGGTGTGTGCTCACAGTGTGTGTGTATGTGTGTGTTCACTGCTCTGTGTGTGTGCATTTCGGATGGGTTAAATGCAGAGCACAAATTCTGAGTATGGGTCACCATACTTGGCTGAATGTCACTTCACTTACGGTACAACTTATTATTAGTCATTTGGCGATTTTCTCTCACAAATCTCACAATTTACTCATAAGCTATGATCTGAACTGCTTCCGCACAAATTACACGAGAGTTCACTTGCTCTGCTATTTCCTCGAACACTTTGAATAGGAACGAGACAAAATGTCAGTTTAGAATCGAAGTACTACATGTTTGCAATCTAGTGGTAGGGAATACAAATGAGATATTACACCATAATAGGAACTACAGTCTATTTTATTAGTTAAAAGTTTACAAAAACATAAATTGCATTAATAAAAACACTAACACTGACAAGCTACGCAATATCGCTTTCATAATCGAATGCAATTCATCTAATGAATGTGATTTTTTTTTTGGCAGAAACCCCTTTTTCCTTTTTTTTTTCTTTTTTCTTTTTTTTTTCTTTTTTTTATACAAATGGCGTTTATAGTGTTTTGGAACCAAATGAAATTGATTTTCAAGAAATGGAAGTAATAAAAATAAATAAATCAAAATTATGTTAAAGGGTTAGTTTACCTAAAAAAAAACTAAGATTAGTCTCCTCAGTGCTGACCTCATACATCATTTCCCCGGAACTTCTTCCGTTTACAACAGTGAGCACAAGATAGATTCAAGTGAGGATTATGTCTTGAATATGAATGTCTTTCTTACAAAAACACATCGATTTGCTTTTGTTCATCCCTCAGCGCCATGTGAGACTTTTTTATTTTTTATGGAACTTTTTATTTAAATTCTTTTGGACTGAAGCAATGCAACACCAGCTGACTGCAATGATAGCGCTTGACAGATCAAAGACAATTTTTATATATAACTCCGACGGGATTCGTCTGAAAGAAGAACGTCATATACATCTAGGATACCTCGGGGGTGAGTAAAATAGCACAATTTTCATTTTTGGGGCGGACTAACCCTTAAATAATAATACTTTCCTGAAAGATGTTATTGATTGTTTTATTTCTGATAATCCAGTGCATAATAAAATGGTATGAAAAGCACTATTAGCCAGCACTAAGGTTTGGTCTCCACCAGACCCTGTCAGACCCCTGCTGGACCGGGCTGATCACCAGCAGATTCACTCTCGACACACAAAGCCTGATGCTTGGCTTCTTCCAAAATACTTTTGCTACTTGAGTGGAAATATATACAAAACAACTTGGAAGGTTACATGAGTTTTTACTCAAAGTATTAAAGTATATAAAATCACACTCATACTGAGAAAGGTTGCACTTCACTGGTCCACTTTATACATTCTACTGACGATCAGTAACTTTGCAACTCAACTAGCAGTCATTAGAGTATTAGTGAATGTCTGCTTAATATCTGATGACACTTTATTTCGATAGACATTCTACCAACTATGAAGCACATAGCAGCTTATTCTACTAGCCCTAAACGTAGAGTTTACTAATCCAATGAGAGTTAGCTGTAGTTGTAGTTACTCATAATTAGATGAAATGTCTGAAGTGGACTATGGAAACAAAGTGTAACTCACATGTGTTTAATTGTTTATGCATGTAAGATTATCACATCTGAAAACCATTAAAACTGATTTTCTATCTCTCCCCTGAGGAGAGATGTGCAGATCCATCTAATTGCACTCAACTTCTCCTGATCTGGGCTACTGTAAGTGTCCCATCTGAAGCATTCATTGTGCTGAAGAATGGCATAGAGCATCCTCCATCCATTAGCCTACATACCCAGCACTCGGAGTCTCGGTGGGAGCCCATGAACTCCTGCTAGGTCAGTGTTTATCAGTGCTCAGAGAGGACGAGAGTTACACAACAAGCACTTCAGGGATGTTCAGAGAGACATACATACAAAACTTATTAAGATCTTCTGCAACACCTCTATTAATGCAGTAACCAGAAGTGAACGCTCATGTGCAACCTGAAAGCTGTCCATCTAAAAACTAGCTGCCCTGTTTAGATGTAAACAAATATTTTCCTTGTCCTTTACAGGTCATTCATACATTTTGTGCAATTTCATTATGGGCACCAATGAAAACCATAATGAGCACACAAGGTTGTGGGTTTAATTCCCAGGGAACACGTTAGGTAAAGAATGTTAGCTTGAATGCCCTGTAAGTCGCTTTGGATAAAAGTGTCTGATAAATGTAAGTTTATTATTATTAATTAAGAGACTGTGTTAGACACACAGTCATTAGAGACTGCAGGACTCCTGACAATGATGTAATTTCCTGTTTTATCTTCTTTTTTTTCTGCATGTTGGTCACACACATTTTTCTTCTTCATGATTTCAAGACAGTTGTGTCACTTTGACATATTTGAAGTATATAAAAATTAATTTTAGTTCAGAAATTAAAAACATGCTTATAGTAAAAGAGCTATATTCAATAATGGTATGTACTGTATGAACTGCACATTTTTTAATAATAAACAACACGTAATTGACCCTGATATAGCTCTTTACAGTGACAACGTTATTATGGTGACAACAGAGCACATGGAAATCTGTGAAAGAGCTTACTGGATCCCCAGCACAAAACACACAGAACTAAAAGCTGTATTCTGGATGTGAGCCGGAGCTCAGGATGATATGTTCAGTTGTGATTCCAGATGGAGCGTCTCTTTCCATTCTCACTGCTTCTGTGTGCTTCACTGCGAGTGAGAACGTATCAGCTCGGACGAGTCTTCATTCCCACAGCTTCCATATGAATAATAGATTACAAACCAAAACCAGCATTGGCCTCGCAGTTGTCAAGCACTACGCTGGTGAGGTCAAGAAAATGTGCTGGGAAGGATTATTATTCATATTTCACTTCCCAAATATGATATGCTGGCTTCATCGAGGCATTAAGTGGGAAAGTATAGGTTTTGTGTTCATGTGTTAATGTCTCAGCCATAAATAGATGACCTTGTGTGACTGCTCCTTATTCAGTCTGGAATGAGCTCGTTAAATCTTGATGGTATATAATCCACTTTAATCCATCTACAGGAGTTTCTTTATGTGAGGTCCTTTGTCCCGGAGTTTCGCTTAAAAGTCAATGGTTTAAAAACAAAACTGACCTGACGCGATCATAAATCATGCAAATATTCACACACAAAACATGCCTTTTTTGCAAACAGTATTGTAATGCACGTCTCCTCCTTTGCTGTGCCTTTCATCTGTTAATGTATTCATGAAAGTGTTGTTCATAGAGGGTTTGTAAATTCTTATCCTCCTTGTACACATCTGAGATTAGCAGTGCACCAGTGTCTGTTTCATGCTCGGAGAAAGAGTTATACAGTCCAGCATATCCGACATATCAGATTAGTGTTTCTTTCCATTTCAATCAATGGTATTTACATCCGAAGGAGAGAGAAAGTCATCTTTCAGTGTGAACTGACACAATGTATAATTCAATTTGTAGCATGGGAAAGTGAGGGCAGTGTTAGCACATTACCATTATAAAATAAGAGACAAATGATAAAGCCATAATTTATCGTCTGTCATATTGAATGCACTATTTTTTCAAATAGCACTCGTTTCTGTGTGATATTGTCAATACAGTCACGGCTGAAGAGCGTTGTTAGTCGCGACACGCAACCGAGAGCCTGCAAGCATCAGCCATCAGTTCATTCTCAATATAGCTCAAAGATAAATGCCTCATTTCTTTTATTCTGTATGCTATAATAAAGAATACTGATGTTCATTAAATTATTTTATTAACCAGATAACATGCTTATGTATACAGACCCAGCAATATTAGCAACAACATAAAGTTATTTCATGATTTAAACAGGTTTGTGTGTGTTGTCATTGCTGTCTGTCTCTATAACATGTACAGTATTTTATCAGCATTGTTTTGACCAATAGGACTGAAACCATTCGAAACTATGAAATTCTCTTCATTCTTAACATCAAAGGTTCTCAAATGGTGAGTCGCAACCCAGAAACTGGTCGCAAATCAGTTCTCATATGAAAATGATTTGGAGGAGAAAACTATTCCTGAATCACATGTGATTTGAACACCTGAGAAGAGATGATGTCACCTACTTAGAGGACATCAGATGATGCTCACCCTGAAACAACATACAGAACTACCAAATTTAGCTACAAGTGTGATTGCATCATATAGTAATTGCTGTAAATAGTGTTCATCGTCTGTTGGATTACATCTTTAATTTTTCAGAAGATTTCTGCCATATGCACATAAACTGACAGTCACCACTGATAAGCTACTGCTAAATATTGTAAAAGCTGCTTTGCAATGATTTGTATCATAGGCTGTACAAATATCGTAAGTGCTATAGAAATAAACATGAATTGAATTGAATACAGCTGATACTCACAACACTCTTCCCAGTGTTTGAATCATAATGTTTTGGGCTGGTAATGGTTCATGCACGCACAAAGTTGTAAATTGTCCTATTCAGCCAATGTTATGTCTTATAGGCCTATTGTTATGTTGATGCATTTATACCAATTTTAACGTTTGGTTTGTAAGGGAGATTTTACTACTGTATGATATCGGCACTTGATATACCAAATAAAAGCAGATGAAAAGTCACTTGAGGACCACTGATATGAACAGCTTATGTATCCTAGCATGAATAAACCATACGTCACCGATTTAGCTGAGGAGACACAATCAAACAGCTTCATTATGTGCCGTTTACTGAGAACAAGGAAGCATCTTCTAAAATGGAGAAATTAATCAGTGCGGCACAGCGTGACATATTCATTTCCATTACGTGTGAATAATCTGCTGGTATGAAGTATCTGGCTGGAGTTCAATGACATGCTGCTTCCCAAAACAGTCTCTTTTTCTCCCAAGTGACGTATGCATAATAAATATATAAAACGAGAGCATTTGCATGAAGAAATCTTTGCATTCCAAGTGATGCATAACATATCAGCACTTAGAGTAACGAGCACTGATAGAAAAGCTGCCTGGCCTGTTGGGGACAGATTCCTGATTGATACTATACATTAGTGAGGAGCCCAACCCAGCATCACAATTCACCCCAATTTCTGTTCCTTCTCTTTCAGCTCATCTGCGAGAACAAAACCTTTTAGTTTTTCCTGAAGTGGAGGAACATGTAGTGGTGAAAAACCAGCTTAAGAGCTTAAATGATATGAAAAGGCAAGAGTTTTTGTTCTTTTTGACAGCTGAAAATTACTTATATTTCATATAGGTCTAGTAGGAATCAATCTTTATATATATTTTTTTTTATTTCACAAAACTGGTATAACTTACATACGGTATATGGGTATGAATATTTCACACTAGTATGAAAAAAGCATTCACGTAACAAGAGAAAACATTTAACCACACTTATATTTACAGAAACGTCTTCTCTCGGGTAGTTTAACCCCAAACTTCATAAAAAAAGTATATGATCAAATGTTCTCCTGCGTAATTTCATTTCAGCTCTCTTGAAAGACCTCTCGATTAGCATACAATTCCTTCAGCTTACAATAGAACATGGATTTGCAGGAATATCCCCTTTCTCCTACTACTGTTTTTTTTTTCTTCTTCCAAATAAAGACCAGAAATAGTAGCCCTCATCACACTGTCCTACGACCCGTAATGAAGGAAACTTGATTTTTGATGGGGCTTTTTATGTTATGTTATTTTGGCTTTCAGTGCCAGCTTCAGTAATACAAATCCAGATAAAAGCTGCATAAACATCTCAATCAAGAGAAATGCATGCAATACAATATATAGAATGATAAATGGTTTAAAGTAAGTCTTATCACGTTTGATGTCAAGGACAATATTTCAGTTTCTAGAAAGTGAAGAACACGTAATGTAAACTCCCCATCCATATTCTCTTATTTATATGCTTGTTAATTTCTAGCCACAGTTTTATTACCCCTCAGTTCGTGGCATCTCTTCTCTGCGAATGGACACAAAACGGAGCCAGAAGGACATGAAAACTGACTTCCTGTGGATTATTGCAGGACTCAGGGAATATGGAGTGAGACAGCTGGACCAGCGGCAGAGAGGATGACTGTGCTGACATTTAGAGACTTTGTTGTTTATGGACACAGTGGGAGGCTCTTCCAGCTTGTTTTCACACTAATGAATTCACTGCTAAAGAATCTGACAGCTCAGACAGGTCACCTGGACACAGATTGTAATCACTGCTTTCAGACTCATATGTTACAGGCTGACAATGTGCCCTAATCAGTCACCATATAGCAATAGTCTGTCCACACTGAAGGAAAAACTGCTGTGACAAAACTAGGGTTACTCATATGCAGCCTTGGTTTGGATGATGCCATATAAATATACTGCAATCAGGAATCTGTCAGATTGATTTGATGTTACTTATATGAGCAAGGAGGTGCGTTAATAACTTTTCAGCCAGGGATAAATCTCGTAAACTCCAATCCTTCCACTTGTCATGTCAATCAAAGGGAATCATGTATTCTGATATAACCATAGCCTGCATCAGAATAATCAAGGATCAGAGGAAATGTTCAATCCTGCTGGAGTTAGATGAGACTAAACCAGTCTCTGTCTTTGGACTGAACTCAAATCATGGTGAAATGGCCTGTTTAAAATTCTCTCTTATTTGGATGCCATTAAATCAAATAGTTCAGTTTAGACGGTTCTTCTAGACAAAGACATTTCAAAACTGATATGCAAATCATCTATTTTTAACATATCAGTGGAGAAATGCCGATAGGTTCTCAGCTCAAAAATAATAAGAGAATTTCTGAGCATTTTAATGTGTGAAAGTCATGACATTTGCAAATATGGTGTCCCATACTCGGAAATGGTGCTCTGCATTTAACCCATCCAAGTGCACACACACACACATACACACACAGCAGTGAGAAGTGAACACACTGTGAACACACACCTGGAGCAGTGAACACACACACACATCCTGAACACACACCTGGAGCAGTGAACACACACACACACATCCTGAACACACACCTGGAGCAGTGGACACACACACACACACACACACACAACAGTGGGCAGCTATATATCCAGCACCGGGGAACACCTAAGGGATCAGTGCCTCGCTCAAGGGTACTTCAGTCATGAGTATTGAGGGAGGAAGAGAGCACTGTTCATTCACCCCCCATCTACACCTCCTGCCAGCACCGAGACTCAAACCTGCGACCCTCGGGGTAACAGGTCCGACTCTCTTACCATTAGGCCACAGGTCACCCATTTAATTGATAAATGAACGGCTAGTTAAAGATGTAAAGGAAACTGAACTATTATAGTATTAGTTAAACTTAAACTGACTCTATCGATCACTTGCTCTCCTTATGTTTCTAGCAGCAAATGAAGACTGAAGCCAGGATGTGGTTTTCCAAAAAAACAATTTACTTCAAAAGCAGTTTAATAACAAAATAATTGAAGTCACATAAATCTCTTCTTACACAACTCACTTATATTACACTGCTCATTTACAACATTACTTCTATTATTACACAGCTAATTTGTATTGCACTACTCACTTAAATCAGATAACGCACTTATATCACATTAGATTACATTGCTCCCTTACATTACTTCATCTGCGCTGAGGTAACGTTCGCCATAAGGTCGATCAAATTCAGCTGACAACTGAACTGAAAGTTCAGCTCTCAGTTATTTATTTACGTTTTTCACATTTGATAAAGATAAAGAAGTTTTACATTTTTTCATGTTGTTAAAATTGAAAATAGTTTTTAAATATTAATGTATGCCACTGTTCCCACCAATCCTTCTACAGGTTAAGGTTACGCATGATGAGGAAAGCACATTAGTGCGAGTCCTCCGGGAACTCATTGAGATTGCATTGCCTGCAGTTTGAAAACAATGATCTTTGAATAAAAGTCAATAAGAGCTTTCGCACAATTGTCAGTTTGACACAAAAGGCGACTCGACACTGATTGCACTATTTAGAGGCAGAACAAACAGTCTAGAATAGTGAACGCTAGCGTAACACTGTGGTTGAATGTGAAAAAAAAAAAATCCCTCTCTTTCGCGGTGGTGCGTTGCCCAATCGCCCTAATGGAGAAACCGCCCCTGGTCAGGCCTACAGGACAAGGGCAAATTTCGGAATTCCCAGTTCTATTGGGTCAGTATGCAACTACTTTTTCTTTTTCCCCAACTAACGGAGGATCTATTGAAAGATGACAGGAGGACTAGCATATTAACAAGTTCATGTGAAAGAACTGTCTGGATCTCTCAGAGGAACTGCTCTATATTCAAGCCAAGCAGAACCAAAGGCCAGAGCCTTGAAAACCAATAATATCAGCTGTCTTCCCTCCTATTAGAGATGCGTGAATGACCAGCCACTACCCCTTTACACACATATATGAATAATTATTAGTGCTGCACTGTTTGTGAGAGAAGCTTTTCTACCAATGGCTGATGGTGACGCTTCTGACGCAGAGGGACATTCTGTCAATCTTCACTCATTATTTACTCTGTCATTCTTTATGACCAGTTTTGTCAAACAATAAAATTACATTTTAAAGAACCTGCCCTTTCACACAGATCATCGTGACCACAGCTGTTAAAAATAAACAAAAACATACATGTGGTCCTTACAACTCATACAACTTCTGCAGCCACAGCAAAATAAATATCATCATTGTTCACAATAAACCATCCTCTACAGTGAACTCTAGAAACACTGCCTGTGATTTGCAAATCAATTGTTCAGACCGACTTGTGAAACAAAGCAACCGATTCAATCATCATTGATTCGGTTCTGTAGTTCAACTCACTGAATCAATGATCTGGTTACATTAGCAGCTCACTAGAGCGGTGGATTATCAGTGAATAATGGCACAGCGTTTGGGCTGTTCCTAAAACAACACTTATAGGAAAACAAACACGGATGTGCCCAAGTGACAAAAATTAGCTAATTTTTCAAAGTAAAATTTTAAACACATGGTTAAATTCCTTATTTAACATTGTGTTTTTGAGAAAAGAAAAGAAATTAAGTGTAAAGTAAAATGCAGAAAATAGAGCTCCAGGTTAACATTATAAATACAGATAACTAGTTTACAATAACTATTTTATAACTATAAATACAGATATACTAATTTAGTTCCTCTCAATCCATAACAAATCATTTAAATTTAACGATATTCAGAAAAATAATGTAATAAAGTAATAAAAAATAAAGTAGCTAAACATTTAGTCAAAATGAATGTACTGCTGAAACTGAAACAGCTGCCCTTTTTTTTAATGATTTATATTATTTATAATATTTTAGATTGTTGCCTGCCCCATGTACCAAGTGTCTTTACCGGGTGTGATATTCGATAAATCATGAATCAGTTCATCTATGATTCTTCTCACTTTTGCTCTGCACTTCCATCAAATAGTTTAAAATGGTAAAATAAAAATAACGAAAATAAACTTAGATTGTGTGCAAACACATTAAAGAGATGTTTTGCTACAAGGTGGAGACAGTTCTGTTCATAACAGTACATCTGCTGGTCAAGAAGAGACAGGTTCAAGAAAACTACCCAAACAAAATTAAAAATAAATGCGCGCACACACACACACACATTAACAATAAATAATTGTGAGTTAGTTGTCATCATCAGAGCTCGTGCAGATGTCCTGGTCACGATCGCTCTTGTGGAAGCCTACTGTGATAGTCATCATAGCTTCCAGACACTGAGCGCAAATAGAACACAACTTTATGCAGTCAGACGGTGAGCCAATGCTCCTTACAATTAATTATCCATTAACAGTTTAAGTAATTAACGTTTGTTAAGAAAACTGTGGGGCATGATTTCTTTCACTCCCCTGTAGTGCAGGTCTGTCTCTATCTCACTCTACAGGAAGTCACAAACCGTTCACATGGTCTCTTTGTAATTCTGTACTTGGACGGACGCTCGATTACTCAACGCTCTGCCCGCACACACACACACACACACACACACACACACACACGTTTCACCACAGCTAGAGAGTCTTCCCCTGCGATGACCCTTTAATCACCATGGTGACTCTTAAAACTATTCTGGAACACAAGGCACAAGCGGTGAGGATGATGCACAGGATGAGAATTGGTAACATGGCAACAATCAGAGGAAGAGACCGAGAAAGGATGTTAGGAGCAAAAACAGCAGTTTATGAAAGAGGATAACATTCCACGACATATCTGTCTGTTATCAAGAGTCTAGAGCCCATCCTATACACAGCGCTGGTCTCTGTCTGATCGTGACCGCAAGAGAATCAGTGAAAACCACTGATCTTACTGCATCATTATCCAGAGGAGAGATGTGTTCGCTGCACTTACCCTCGCTCGGATGAGGCAAGAGTTATGCTGGAAGGAATCAAACATTATCACTGTCGTCAATGGACTTCAGGCCTGACGGCATGTTAAATTTGACACATATAAATTTAGGATAAAATAAGACATACAGTCTCCTCAAGGGGTCGAACTGCTATCTAAATCTGTATTGGTTGTTAAATCGATGAACATTTTTTTGCCAAAAAAAAATCTTAATACAGTAGGGCCTTGTCTTCATTCATGTCAAAGTAAACATGGCGTCTATCTTGACTCCGGTTAACGATGTTGAATGTACTATACAGCAAAGACCAGATACTGATCACACAACTCCAACCTCTTCATTAAGGATGACACGACTGTGGTGGGTCTCATTAACAACAGAGATGAGAAACTACAGGAGCGAGGTGAGTCCTGGCCGGGTGCTGCAGTGACAACAGTCTCTCTCTGAATGTGGAGAAGACCAAGGAGATTGTTGTAGACTTCAGAAGAGCACACACTCAGCACGTTCCTCTGACCATCAACGGTGTGACTGTGGAGAGAGTGATCCTGGGTGTGCACATCACAGAGGACCGCTCCTGGACCGACAACACCGCAGCACTGTGACGTAAAGCCCTCTGCATCGCAGGTGATCCCAAACACCCATCACACAGCTTCTTCAGTCTGCTGCCATCAGGGAGGAGACTGTGGAGTCTCCAGGACCAGCAGACTGAAGGACAGCTTCATCCATCGGGCTGTCAGGAAGCTGAACTCCCTCCCCACACTGGCCCCCATCCCTCTTCTGCCCCAGGCACCACTGAACTATGAACCTCAGCCCCCCAGTAAATAAGGTCCTTTTAATGAGTAAAAAAACAAAAAATACCCACAACAAAACATTTCAAACATGGATGTTCATATTGCAGCACCGGTCTAAGAAATAAAAATGTGTTTTTGTCAAAGCACTGACCCTGCAGCGGTGTCCAAATCCTTTCTGCTCATATTTCATAACTAACAAAAACAGCCCTTCGTTCCACCACGACTAGATGCCTGAATTGTGAAAAGGGCACTAAAGACACATTACACAAAAATCAAAAACAAACATCTTGAGCAGGGTGGAGGCAGACAGACTCCGAAAAATAAATGGAGATTAGGTCAAAGCACTGTACTGGAGCAAATTAAAAGAGGAGCTGGTCTTGTCCTCTCATGGTTATTTTGGCTTGGGCTGTGATCACTACAGTCTTTAAGAGTTGTTATTTGCTACTGGTCAGATAATTGATGACACGTTTATCACTGTAAACGTAACTTTTTGATGAGCTACATGCACACATCACTTACACCAAAATATGCCGATACCTCTTATTTCTCGCCTCGTTTCCTTTGTGCTTTAATGGAATTACTGAAATGTAATTATTACGGGCAGGTTGTTATGAGTGATTCGTTTGCACAGAATGCATTGTGTAGATCCATTGTTAGTCTGAGTCAGCAAAGATAGCACGAATATTAATTGCTGCATCACAAGTGAGAACGGTGTAAATGAGCGACGCTGCGTGTGGGATGAAGAAGCTCTGCCACATCATTCAACTTACCGCCGACTGTTAGATTAAGCGTAATGTTTTATGTACATGTTAAAAATCATGCACCTGCTGCAAACGCTCCACATGTAACTAATGTTACACTACGGATGTTGAGATGACAATAGACGTACAGAGACACTCTTTACAGAAGTCAGATACCACATGGTTTGGTGTTTCAGCAACAAGCTTTAAAACAAGATACATGTGCATAAAAACCAAACAAAACTACATAAGATTGAAGTATTTGAAGAGAATGTACCTTGTTTCATTTTCAGTAAAGATTATAGAATACTAGCAAATCCCTAGAAAGAGTTAACATGAGCCATTTTACTGTTTTAATCAATCCACCGGTCTTCGTTTATAATTTATATTGAATTGACACATTTGAATTGGTCAAACAGAGCTTAGAATTAGGAAAATACCTACAAAAACTAAAAACTGTCTCAGCCGAAGCCAGATTCAGTGTTAGCAACCAGAACTGTGATGAGAAAGAAATGTTAGATTGATGTTTTTTTCCCCTCATTTGTCAAGGACGAATGATCTCAGTGTCATTAAGCAGTGATATAGAATCATGTTACCTTTTTCGTTGCTCCGGCCAAGTGTCACAAAGCCAGACGTGATGAAGTTGTGAAGGTCATGGCCACCGCGTCGACTGCTCTCCTTCGAGTAATGTGCTCCTGTAAATGGACACCAGAACTGAACATTAATGTAGAATATCACTCAGCGTCCTGTCACACTTTGCTTCCCAGATAAACAGCAGCACAACAAGCAAAGTTCCCACTGCATTTCAAGACTGATGATATTTCATAATTCAGAGGTAAAGGCACCTTGTCCACCCAACACACTGCTCTGTCATGAGAATATTAGATGCTGGCAGCGTCCGAGGTGTTATTTCTATTCTTGACATTCTCATTATCAATGAAATACAAGCATGTTCATGGAGGAGTCAGAAGTCGGACGATAACCTTGAGCACCATCTGGGAGTCTACTGCAGTCACTTTCACTCGTGTTTCTTGTTTTCAGAGAATGTAATGCTTTTCATTACTAAAATTGTAGGCATTATCAACCCAAAAATTACAATTCTGATATAATGTGTTCACCATCATTTAATGTCAAATCTGCATTCATTTTTCTTTCGTCTGTAGAACACAAAAGATGATTTCAAATTTGACATTACAATACTATTGTACATTGTCATAACTGCAAGTTTAACAATATAAAGATGGAGCTGCAAGAAACACGATGTTAAAATGTTGTTATCAGAGACTTCAGAGAAGGACAGATTCTCATACTGAGAGCCTGCATGTCCAGCCTTTTGCTTTGGATCACAAGGAACTGTTTGACAAACAGAGAAAACCACAGTACAGCACTCAGGTAAGAGGAAGATCTGACACAGTCTTCTGGATCAAAGGGGTAGAGAATACAATAAAGCCACAATAAACTACTTTCACTCTAAATCCAGAGAAGCCCTGAGCATCTCACGCACAGGTGAGCCGTCTTGCCGAGAATTCATTACACTGGGATGTTATAACACTATGTAGCTGAATTTAGCAGGCTACCTTATTACCCCCAAGGAAATCCCAAAAAGTATGCTCAACCTTGCCATAGGGGCAAGAATCCGAGACGCTGTTTAAATGATAACGACTTCAGAGCCTCAAACCATTAGCGAGAATCCTTGTGAAGCTGTGCTTGGACACGCTAGTGCCGTCGGATCTGATGCGCTCATGAGAAACGCATGTAAGGCTCCGCAAACCACAGGAGAAACCACAGCTGTTTCGCTAGTAAGACTTTATGGCCCATCCAACTTTGATATTAACTGCTTTGTGTAGAGATGAGGAAGCAATAAGTTAAAAAATGTGTAGAGCTGTATCGTTATGAAATTGCCTATTGGTGCTCCATATCTTAATTAAACCAATTACATTATAGTTTAATAAGCTAGACACAATCTATGCATGCATTGCTGATCTCTTAAAGAATTATATTTGAGTAAACACACACACAAAAGCCTACAGAAGCACATTCACTGCGCTGGTGTGCTACTTTCCTTCAGCAACTGTTATTATATGTTATTCAGGTATATTTATCAAATATTCATTATTTTATTCATGCATATTTCTCAATGTCAAATCATTCTTTAGTCTCTTTAGTGTGCACACGTTTGCTGTGCATCCTTCTACAAATGAAGCATATTTACATTTTTCTAAGGCTGCCATTTTATAATATCCTGCATGATTCAATAGAGATAGTCCATTTGTGTGAGATTATAGTATAAAAACATTAATTATTCACAGTCAGGCGATGAAACCCCAGATGAATCCCCCTAGATCATGTTATAAAAATCATTTTAGACTAATGTCTAAATAGATAATAATAATAATAATAATAATAATAATACACATATACACGGTTTCAGTAGTGCAGCCTTTAATAGTACAACACATAAACTTATGCTTTTGGGTGAATTTATTTATTCATTTATTTGCTTTCCTATCTTTCCTGTCTAAAGTGATATGTGAATATAACTTTTCTGCCTTGAAAACATAATCTTTAATCCTCAAAATGACTGGGAATAACATTACAGCTCCAATAATACAGACATTTTAACATGATAAGGGCTTTTCTATAATCATAATTCACATTTATTGCTTTCAAATCCTCCAAAGTTGGCCTCATTTACTTCCTCTCTGTAACCCAGATTTCTTCAACGAAATTCTTCTGTTTGCAGTCAAAATCAATTTGGTTTCGTAGTAATCATCATCAAATGCTGTCAAACTTGTATTGAAGCAGGAACATTTCTTTGAAGACAACAACAGATAATTCTGAAAATGAAGATCGAAAAGATCTTGGGCTAATGAGCTGCAGTGCATTCAGAGCCTCATATCGATCCTGATCCCAGGTCAGGGGTCAAGTGCTCTTATGTCATCCTGCACTACAAGGTCGCTTTGTAAAGAGGATATGGAAAACATGCAGCATAAATCTCACCTAAAGTGCATTATAAGGGGTTTCAGGAGCTGTAGATCTAGTAGAGGAATAGGAGTCAAATATAAATCGCCTTTGGTTTGCTGTTGTTGCCATATGAGTGACATGAATCTCCCTGAAGTCAAAATTGTCGTTTGTGCAATCAGAACTCATGAGAACCTCCAACAATGCTCCGAAGTCCCTCCTGACCTTGAACTTAATGAAACTGACCATAGCCTTTGATCCAAGCACACCTGAGGAGGCAGATCTTTATGGCTCGTCTATAATTGGCTCCCATTTAAATATGGCATGTAAAAGTCAGTTGTTTACCATGCGTTAACCATGGCACATTACACGTGACAGGGCTGAAACATGCTGCATTGAGAACAGCATGAAATATAAACCATCTGACTGACAGGCGTCTAGCACATGTTCTGCAACGCAACATACACAATCCTCCAACAAGCCCCCTGATATTTATTCTCATATAAGCCAATATCACAACTGTGACTGAAGGTTTTCCAGTGCTCTGTTCCAAAGCCTAGTGAGCTGCCGACAGAGACAGCATTTAACCCATCATATAGTGCTGCAGAAGCTAATGCGGTTCCAAAAGGTAGCTGGTTTAATCATGCTGCCAACTCTGCGGTCTCGTTTTGGCAAAATGCTGAACGCATGCATTCAAGCTCAGTGAAGAAAAATAAATAAGGTGGTGGATAAGGAAAATGCTTTATTTCGAGATAATAATAATAATAATAATAATAATAATAAATAAAAACATTAAATGCAAAAAAGTCAATAAAAAAAAAAGTGTAAATGAAAACTGACTTGCTGCTATGTGTTTTTATGATTTTTTTGTGTCATGTTGTTAACTTAGCAAGATGCTAACACCAATCAGTTGTAGCATGTGTAGTTGTTGCTTATGTAGATCATTCCAGATCGGTCACTTATGAAGTCCCGTGATGGTTTGGATGCATTAAAAGGAACAGTTTTTGGAACAGAGCTGAAGTAAATAAGTCATGCATTCCATGAAACTAACTCATTCCGTTTGACTTTTCCACAAACATCTGAATAGCATCAGGCCACTTACCGTGATTGGATTTGGAGCTGTGGACAGGGGTGTAGTGGTTTTTGGAACCGGTGCGCTGTAGAGTGTTGTCTTTGGATGAGCTGTTCATGGTCGCAAAGCTCTCACAGTCATACTGAGATATAGGAATGGGTCCTTGTTGTCTAAGTATATCTGCTAGAGCTCTGTGGAGAAAATTTAAGAAATATACTATATGAAGATGACAACAACAACACCTTTTCAGTGTCTGGGTGAAAGATTACCTCCAGTTACTCTACTCTAATTCCCCTGGATTTGTACAGAAATAAAGAAAGAACATCTATAAATAAATGCTTAATCGTCATTAGTAATCCACATTTCAATATTCTCAGAGTTGCATTTGGTAGGAAGCCTAGAAGATGTGAATTCACAGCTGCATTATGGAAGTGACTGTTAACTCTGTAAATGTTTACTGTTACCAGAGAAGCTGAATTATTTTTTCATTTTGTAAGTGTGCAGCAGCTGAACTGACAGAGGAGTCAACAGCACACTTTCCTACATGCATTCTCAGTTTGTTTGTTTGTTTGTTTGAAAAAGAACTGCAGATAGTGAGAGTGCTTCTATCCAGTCCCATTGCAACGTCATCAATCACTCCAAATCTCTGATATGCAAATGAGAATTTGAGCTCGATGGGTTGTTAGGAGCAGTTTAGAACCTGTACTTGCTTCTCTACAGCTAGAGTTGTAGGAGAATGACTGCGAGGTGCTCACCTGTGAATGTTCATTTCCTGAGGTGGTTGTGTTGCTTTGTCATATGCGACTTTAGTTGAAACCCCAAGGACTATAATAAAAGCAATGACACCGCAGGTAATGTAGACCGCGGTGCTCGTTTGGTCCATGCTCGGATCGTAAGTGTCCCCTGTTGGAACCGGGGACGTGGGCACAGTTTTCACCCAGTCAGGCTTGTGGTAGTTCTTGCAAGTTCTCTGCTCCAACCGGTTGCCTTTAAACTGGCAACAGAATCGCAAGTAACACGAGCCGCAGCAGTAACGGTGGTCGGTATTATTGCACTCGAACTCCTTGTCGAACTGGCCGCTCACGTCGTAGTAGCCCAGGCATGTCTCGTGCGTCAGTGCCGGACGGACCTGCGTGATCCGCTGCGTGGACGCGGAAGGCGCGACAGTGGTGCCGTTCAGGTCCTTCGACTTCGGAGCCCTTTTGGGAGAAGGTTTGGCTCGTTTGGCAGTCAGGGTGCCAAACACGTTGAGGGGGTCCAGATAAATGAGCAGCAGCAGAAAGTGTCGTATACCCATGGCTTGGCGCGTTTTCAGGACCCTGGAAAGCTCTCGGTGATTTCCGCTTCAGGCGCGCTGATCCTCCGCTGTTCGCGCGTCCCGCATCACTGACGACGAGCCGCTTGTGGAGATGCTGATGAAAGACGCCATTCATTTAACTCAGATATTCTCCCCCTAGAACAGCTTGTGTTCGGCTCAGCTGGGCGTCACTGCTGGGATTTCCGACAACTCTTGTCAAACCATGTCACTTCCCGTCTTGCTCTGGGAAGCAGAGACGAACTTAATTGTTACAAACGGTGTAATATATATATATATATATATATATATATATATATATCCTAACCCTATATCGAGCTGAAATGGCAAACAATGTAGGCTACCTGACCTGAAATACAACTGCTTGTAGATTCGATGCTTCATTGGACGGAACATTGGTAAAAACGGTCGAATTAAATTAAATGACTTCGTCCGTGGATTCTTTCTGTGGTAATTATATACGATCAATTTGCCCAAGCTAAAAATCATCATAAAAACAAATTTAAAAAAAAATTCCATACCGATGCATATCAACACGTCAATATTCATGAGCTCAATTTTTGGCTTTTATGTGGTCAGCACTTACCTTGACTTCACTGCTTCAGACGGGTGTGTTGGCTCCTGCAGAGGTGAAGTGGAGTCAGTGTCCGATCCCGAACAGAGCCATCTGAACGATCCGCCTTCCGTTCTCTCTTCAGAATCTGTGTCCGACTCTCTCTCTCTCTCTCGCTCTCTCTCTCTCTCTCTCTCTCTCTCTCTCTCTCTCTAACTCTCTCTCGGGGACGTAGTTCTTCATTTCCTCCCTACACACATTACCAAACCTATTCATCAGCTTTTTATGAGCCATTTCTTATAGTTGCTCATTATATCCATATAAAATTGCATGGGTTTCGCTGCTGTTTAACCAGACTTCAGTCTGTGTGCAGACAATGATGAACAAAATCTACAAACAGCACTGAATAGATTTCCTATAGCAGTCTGTATTCTATCTCTCGCTCCTGCATGCTTTCATTGATTTCAGTTCCTGCATACTTTTTACAAGTACTAGAAACAGCTGTCACAGGAAGACACTTAAAGCATTACTCTTGTTATGTGACAGATCGCCCTGGAATACGGTCTTCTCCAACCTGCTTTAACTTCTTCAGGACACTTTGTGCACTCCGTCTGGCTGTTCTTTGTACCAGGAATCACTCCCTGTGCCCCTTAATTACTTTTAATCTTACTGAAAGCTGGAGCTGCAACAGTCACACGAGCAGTCACACGAGCCTCCAGCCCCTCCACCGGGAAAGGTTATTAATGAGGACCAGCGCACACGGTCCCAGCGTCAGAACACAGATGGAGTACAGCACTAAGGGTCCAAGCATCAGTACTGACACAACGTCAGAGCTGAGAGTCTCTTGTAGGGCACAGAGTATTCTGGCAATATCAGGGCAGGAACTAGGGAACAGAAGACTGCTGAAACAAGAGGCTGAGAGCAAGCAGCAGAGATGGTGAACTGAAATCACTAAACAGTACTTGGAGCCTAAGAAAACACAGCAAGACACGACAAGACTAACTATGTGTAGTTAAGTGTAGCTCATTACACCACAACAGTCAGACACCAGACTACACACGAGGGGAACTTAAAAAGAGAGAGCGTTAAGGAATAAACTCGTCACAGGTGTGACAGCAGCTGAGGTAGTAACTGGGATAATGATGGGGACGGAGTGGAAAAGACAACGAGCACATGGTGAACTGTCAAACACAACAAAAACCTGCTGATCAGACTGAAGTCATGACACAGATAGTTCAGAAAAACATTATTGAATATTCTGCATGAAGTCAGAGGGTTCAACAGCTTCTCCAGGCAGGTATTGTGAAGTGCCTGTGTTGGGCTTTAAGAGATGTTCCGCTCTATTGTGTAATTGTATTTTGAAGAGATCTCCTACAAATTTGGTCAAATCGTTCTTTATATATTTTGCAGTCAGTTAACAAAAGATTTATTATTTTGTGTGGCTATGGTCTGAGCAAATGAAAAAGATCAAACCAAAACAGCTTAAATTTATTCAGTAATCATAAATTAATTAACAGGTCTAACATTAAGAAGAAAAATACTATTTAGAACATTTTTAAGTTCATCCTACAGTCTACACAGATTATAAATCCTGAGAGCTGTTGCTAAGTTACAGCTTCTTACTTGCTCTGTATCTTCTCTTCTCTTTTCTTTTCTTTTCTTTTCTTTTCTTTTCTTTTCTTTTCTTTTCTTTACAATGCCATCCATAGTTTCTCTAATAAAATCTATCTATCTATCTATCTATCTATCTATCTATCTAGTTTATATGTATGTTTATAAAATGAACATTAACAGAACAATTAAACAAGAATAGAAAATGCTATTGCATCATAATTAGGAAAAGTCCACAAGGAAATATGCAAATCAGTCTGTTTCCAATCCAGGCATCAAAGCTTGGAAGACAGCATGTGTGTGTGTGTGTGTGTGTGTATTTCCCCAGTATAAGCCTCTGTAAGTTTCTTACTTCTCCTGGAGGCTTGCACGTCTTCTGATATGTCTCGTCTCTCTGTCAATGTTCTGACCCAATGTCTTGTGAAAACACTGTTCCTAAATTACAGCGTGTGTTGAAGTGTGTTGAAGAGCACTATAAGTCAACCTTCCTCTTGTGTTTCTGCATGTGCGTGGAGTCGCTGTAGACAAAGCACTTCGTCAAGTCTTTCTAATGCTGTGTCTTGTGTGCTGGAGGCAGAAGAAGAGAAAGTACAAGCTGAGAAGAGTCAGATTCAGTCAGCGTATAAAAAAAAATCTACCTTACATATAAAGTTTGAGAAGTGCCTGTTCTGTAAACTAAAAAAAAAATAAAAAAAATAAAAAATAAAAAAAAACAATTTGCTAAAGCTTTTGGCCCAACATGGGTCATAACAACAAGAAATGTTATTCTATTTTATTAAAGAAGGATAAAATGATAGGTACACTATATATAAGGCTGTGAGCCAAATTTATTTAACAACTTGACATCAACATCAATGTTAAAGTCTCTTCAAATAAAGGCAACCACAGGGCTTGTTTTACTCATGAAAAAAAAAAAAAAACTATTCAAGAGGGACTCACAAATTCACAGAGTTTAAGACCACTGCAATAAACAAATACATGAATACACCAATTCATAAATGCTGCTTACTCCAATTGCTTAATTGTCTAAAATTAGCTAATGCAACAATTCCTAAATATTTGCATGTGTAAAATATAAGTTTACATAATTCATCTGCAGTGAAACTACATGAATAATTTCTGCTGTGTTATTGTGATGAAAGCTGAAACAGAACAGGTTTCTAATTCCCAGCATGTTATGGAGTGAGTAAATGTTGAAATGAAGTTTTTCATTTGTCTTTGAGAAAGATGAAAAAATGTGTTCTTAAAATGTTGTAATGGTCTTTACAAAAGGGATTTAGAAGAGTTTGTAATGTTAGCATAGTACACATTAAAAGCATTATATATATATATCTATGTTACTTTACTGAAAACAATTGTGCCTTTAACTTGTGCTTCCTGCTGAAACCATTATCATGGTAATAAAAAAGTAATAATTAGCTTGCTAGTGTGTGCTTTTGCTAGCTAGCAATAGTAGTAAACTGTAAGAGATTACTTTGACATCTACTATATCTTCAGTGTGTTAACTTTGTTCTAGAGCTTACAGATCAAATAAAAAAAAATTACCGTAATGTCATTCATGTGTCACTCAACTGTTTCCCAATGCTGAAAGAGGAATCAGAGCGGTGGAAAAACAGTACAGTCAGGATAAACTCACTCCCATTCATTAAATCACAAGCACACAGAGCAGACGACACACCAAAGCTGCATTTCTCCTGAAAGCTCTCTAAAAGTCCCTCTTTATGTCTTCAGAGTGTATTTCCAGTGAAATTATCCCTGTGACGCGTGTCAAGTTTGTGACACTTCTAATCTCATCCACCGTCTCATCTGTCACTCTCAGGAGATGACAGACTGAAGCAGTCTGCGATTTTAGACTGTATAATTAAAATGGTAACAAATCCTGGGATGAAAGAAAATGTTTATAAGACCTTTCTCTTGAAAAATAATTCATTATCTTTCATTCTCCAAACGTCCAAAAACTCATTATTCCAGCATCACTCCCGTTTGCCATTTGTCCACTAAATGAATTCGCATGAGCTGTTTGTCGTTTTAGCATCACACAGTCATCTGTGTTCTGGTGAGACGATGTTCAGACATGAGTACCTGCACACAACATATGCATGCACGAAAACACTTTACTGCACAACTGTAATGGAGTACAGTCCAAATAAAGTGCACAATGAGGAAATTAAACAAGGATGAGAATGAACAAAGAGCTCAACAAATAACAAGGAGAAATAATGATATAATTAACAGAGCAGGTGAACAGAAACAGAAGCTGAGTGAGCAAACTAGGAAACCCAATTAAATCATGACCGGGAGACAGAACAGAGCTGAATCAAAACACAGACACCTGACAACAACATATGTAGAACTGAGACTCCTATCAACGCCGCACAAATCCATCACACACATCAACTTTCAAATGACGAAATCCTACAATCTAACATTGCTTTGTGTGTGTGTACGTTTGTGTATTAACATTTTTGGCTATATGTTGCTGTATTTACCTGAATTTAATGTTTTCTATTTTGTATTTAACCTGTTAACTGTCACTCACGTTTTTGAAGATAGACTTGAATGTGCATGATACAAACCTAAATTTTTATAATTCATGACTGAAAACATTTTGTAACATGATTTTGATGTACCATTTACATGGTAATGCAATGTCTGATTTTAAAATGGGTTTTGAAGGATGAATTTTGAGATTTTATGTTTTCAAGTGATATATAACTTCTGATGATTTCTAAAATGTGATAGAGAAAAAGGCAACGAGGAAGTCTTTTTTTTAAACAAAGGTCAAAGCTCCTTTTGTAATGAAGATTTCTGAGGGTGCACTCTTGTCATAAATTCATCTATTACTTTTCCTACATAATTTTTAACAAAACATATTGGTAAAATATATATTTGGGAGTCTTAGACCTTTCCAACGATATATAGTTTGTCAAGATTAGATTAGATTTGATTGTAATATAGTATAGTCAACGTAGGCGTCCCGTATACGGGACGGGGTGACAATTAACAGGTTAATAAATCCATTGATTTGAAATCCCTCTGACTACTGTACATTTTTGACAAAATAGACATTCAGGTAGTTTAATAGACATTTCAGATGTATAAAAACTGATTTTCCCAAATACTTAAGTTATAGTCCACCAGAGTATGGCTCCCCTGTTGTAGATAAATAGTGTGGGCTAAGTGAGGGCTGCCCGAGCAGGGCTGGCACTAAGGGGTCAACGTTTTGTGTCTCACTGTGTAAAATCTGTGCAGCCAGCTGGGGGCCTTAGACTAGCCCAAAGTTGGGCTGTAAAGGGATAGTGCAGGTTTGTTTGCAGGGTATATACCAGGGACGTCACTAGGATTGGAAGACGGGGGGGCTTAGCCCCCAGTGTATTTGTAACTTGCGTTTGCAAAATCTTTGCACTCACATACAAGCATGTGTGTGTATTTATAAATATTAAATAATTATACACAGTGAGAGCACACACACATTTATTATGTAAATACAAACTTTTAATTTGGATGCAATTAATCACAATTATAATCTTCTCAGCCCTAGTTGGAATATAGCTAGCATATATAATAAATATAATGAAATAATTTAGTTTAGGCTATGCATAGTGCCTAGACCTGCCAGCAAATGCTTATAGTTACGAGAAAACTAAACAATTCTTAGACATAAACCATTACTGAGCTCAATCACACCGGCTCCCTTAGAATCAACTGAGCTGCCGATCTCCTGCTTCTCTTTCTGTCTGATAAAATATCTTCGAACATCCATCTCATCTGCTCAATGAATTGAAGGTTACAACGATAATAACATTAACAGGGACCCTATGACATTTAATTTTCAGTGTCAACAACATTCTATGGGGATTTATACTGTTTTAGAATATGCCTATTATAGAGATAGGGTATATTATTGGCAAAGAATAAAAAGTTGTGATTAGCTTGCTTGTTCACTCTAGCTAGACTACAGTTTTCCATAGCAAACAAAAATATCCCCTTTCCTTTACCTCAAGAAAACGTAGCTCAAGGTAAGCAGGTAAATAAAAACAACATACAATTTCACTCTGTATCACGACATTGACCAATCTTCCTTTCACCATTAGCATGTGTATAGGTGTGTGTATCGGTGTGTGTACCAGTGTGTGTATCGGTGTGTGTACCGGTGTGTGTATCGGTGTATGTATCAATGTGTGTATCGGTGTATGTATCGGTGTGTGTATCGGTGTATGTATCGGTGTGTGTATCGGTGTGTATGTATCAGTGTGTGTATCAGTGTGTGTATCGGTGTGTGTACCGGTGTGTGTATCGGTGTATGTATCAATGAGGAGAACTGGCCCCCCAACTGAGCCTGGTTTCTCCCAAGGTTTTTTTCTCCATTCTGTCACCGATGGAGTTTCGGTTCCTTGCCGCTGTCGCCTCTGGCTTGCTTAGTTGGGGTCACTTCATCTACAGCGATATCATTGACTTGATTGCAAATAAATGCACAGACACTATTTAAACTGAACCGAGATGACATAACTGAATTCAATGATGAACTGCCTTTAACTATCATTCTGCATTATTGACACACTGTTTTCCAAATGAATGTTGTTCAGTGCTTTGACGCAATGTATTTTGTTTAAAGCACTATATAAATAAAGGTGATTGATTGATTGATTGAATGTGTGTATCGGTGTATGTATCGGTGTGTGTATCGGTGTATGTATCGGTGTGTGTATCGGTGTGTATGTATCAGTGTGTGTATCAGTGTGTGTATCAGTGTGTGTACCGGTGTGTGTATCGTTGTGTGTACCGCTGTGTGTATCGGTGTGTGTGGGTGGGAGGGTGCATAGCGAGTTCAGACCAATCTAGAGTAACGCCGAGATGAGATGAATCCTCCAGTTACTCGCAGCGCTCCGGTCTGTAATGCTCTGAAAGCTGCCAGTTCACACCAATGCAACGAGACTCAACGACTCTTTGTACTTCTGTCCAACTTCCGACTTTTCAGCTATTTTTTGCAGCTGGATATATATCATTTGTTGCCTCTAAATATGCATGAGGATACAGTTGTTGATCAATCGAATTGTTATTGTTTTTCTTATTACCATTCGGGGGGGGCTTAGGAACATTTTGGGGCTAGCTTCAGTCCCCCTAAAATAGGCCTAACGACGTCCCTTGTATATACTGTATTGTTCCTGCATGGCGAAAGCATCTCAAAAAAACCTCTGAGAGTCAGGTAAGATCTTTCATAGTCACAGGGCAACTTGGCCCCAGCTGTGGTCATAATTTTCTAGCTATGTGTCTTGCCTGAGTGACTTAGCATTTGGGTTACTGGAATTGACTGGAAGCGCTATTTAAAGCAAAAAGCCCAACTAACATTACCTCATCTTTGGGAACTCTAGCTATTTTAGCTCCACAGAGTCACCACATAGGGTTAGAGTACATACCTGCCTCAGTGCTTACTAATGACATATAGCGTTGATGATAGGTGTGTGTATATACATAGACAGACTCAACCTATCATCACTATCAATATCACACGGGCAAGAGTGTATTTCTCCTGAATATCAGCATGACTGTGATCTACTTACAAATCTACAAATTACAGAGTGTTTGAGAAATGTAACATATAATATTGCTAACTTTGTGAGGTTTGTCTAACAACTGAAATACTGGAGTTCACAAGTTCACAAAAAGACTTGAAAGCTTCCTAGGAGCTCAGTGTAGACCTGTGAAACAAAATGGAAAAGGCAAGACCCAACGGAGAGCAAACAGTGATCTGACCCCCCTACCATATTGTGCAGCTGGAGAAAAAAAGGGTAATTGTCAGATAAGCTAAAACATTGACAGGCTCTTTGGCTGAAATAGGAGAAACTGCCAAGGCATCAACAATCTGTACAACACTTCACAGGTTCAAGCTCTCGGGGAGTGTTTTCACAGCAAAAGACAAGGGGCCCTATTTTAACGATCTGAAACGCAAGTGTGAAAGCGCGAAGCGCAAGTAACTTTGTGGGCGGGTCTCGGCGCTGTTGCTATTTTCCCGGCGCGATAAATGGCTCTTGCGCCCGGCGCAAATCTAAAATGGGTTGGTCTGAAGTAGCTTCATTATTCATAGGTGTGGTTTGGGCGTAACGTGAAATAAACCAATCAGAGCGTCATCCAACATTCCCTTTAAAAGCAGGAGCGCAAGTTCCATTATGGATTGCTATTATTATGGCGTATTTACCAGGCGCACGCCAGGAGCGGTTCACAGCCGAGGAGACTGATGTTCTTGTAAGAGCAGTGAAAGACAGAGAAGTTGTGTTGTATGGGGATGGGAGAATAATTAGCCTGAATAATTTGTAAGCTAGATTTATGCCTATTTTTTTTTCACATCTTCGTGGCACACCACAATGATTTCCGTCATCTCATGTGTTAATATTTTTTTAGTGTAACAATTTATGATTTGCAAAAATAACAGTTGCATCTGTGTAGATTACATGAGCAAAGTGTATGCGCGTTGTGCACGCTATACATTATGGTCAAGCATGCACCCTTAAAATAGCATAATGAACAACGCGCAACGCGCCACTGACTTTAGACTAGGTTTTTTCTGGTCAGTGGTGCAATTGTTTAATGGAACAGCAAAATAGCACCAGGGATTGTTTGCGCCGGAACACGCCTCCTTTTTTGCGCTGAACCGCCCAGGGAGCGCAAGTTCATTCACTAGTTTAGCGACGTGCTTCTGTGGAGGAAAAAGCGCGCTTTGCGCGGGTGCAAAATAGGAATGACACATGCGTCGGTGTACAAAGTCAATTGCGCTGGGTGCAAGATAGGGCCCAAGATCATACCTGTTTGCTAGACAGGATGTGGAAGGTAGAAAAAAAAAAAGAAAGAAAAAGCTGTGGAAGGAAATGTAGTGAGCTGTTGTTGGATGCAAAATTTTTTTTATGCAAATCAAATACATGGAGATCTCAAAACTTTCCCGGTCAGTCTGCCTCTGTTTTAAAATAAACCAGGGGCAGACCTCTCACAAACATCACTGACCAACTAAAATGTATACTTATACTCAGATACATTCCCCAGAAGCATATCCATTACATACCACAAAATAGTCAGAAGAACACATACTGCAGGAAAGCAGGTTTGACGAATCAGTGGTCTGGCGTCTCCTAAAAACACCTTTTGCTCTCGTGCAAATAAGTGCGCATTGTGCACAACCGCAGATGATTTCTGTCATGATCAGTGTTACGAAAAACACGGAGAGGGAACCAATTGCAGGTAAGTCATTTATTAAGGGTAATCCAAATGGGTAAACAATCCAGGCAGGGTCAAAACCAGAATATCCAAACAATAACAACAAGACACGAACACAAGGCAAGGCAAGGCAAGGCAAGGCAAGGCAAGGCAAGGCAAGGCAAGGCAAGGCAAGGCAAGGCAAGGCAAGGCAAGGCAAGGCAAGGCAAGGCAAGGCAAGACGGACATGAATTATCATAAGACCTAAACAAGGACTCTGTAACACAGACTCAGACAGACCGGGTATAAATACACAAAAGGATGATGAGGGAACTGGAGACAGGTGGGGAACAATCAATTAGCACAAACAAGGAGGAAGGTGACCAAATAAGGGAACCGGAAGTGATAAGGTGACAGACACCGTGAGAAAGGGGGACATCTAGTGGAACCCCAGGGAACACAACCCAGACACTGTGACAATTTCATTTTCCACTCAAGTCGAGTCTGCGATAATATGGTAAGTGTTGTTGTAATGATGTGCAATCTGATGTTCTCATGTAGGCTTTATCACCAAATCATACACAGATCATGCACATTGATTTATTAGTCTAGAAACTCAAAATTTAAGGCATTCTAAATTGTAGACTGTAAAAAATCTTCTGTATGCTTTCTATATTTATGTAATTTAATGTAGGCCTAGTTAACTTAATCTATATCACAAAGATTGACGTTTTTTTTTTTTTTTTTCAGATGCATGAATACATTATTAATAATTTTATAAAAGTTCAGTAAAGCAATAACTGACTTACATTTTAGACATAATATTGCTTGTTTTTGCTCAATTTGGTAACGACAATAGTTTCAAACAAAGATCACAGCACTAAGCAATGGAAGGTGTTCACTTATTGAATTAATCAGAATTTTGAATGAATCGGTTGAATAAATGATTCAGTGATTCACTCATTAACACAGTCAAATGCTTTGTTTCTGAATGAATCAACCGTTCGAATGATTATAGGATATATATATATATATATATATATATATATATATATATATATATATATATATATGTGTGTGTGTGTGTGTGTGTGTGTGTGTGTTGTGTATATCGGTCTGGCTGCGGTGCCTTCTACAAACGCAGTTAAAGTTAAGGTGATGAGTAGACTGAAGGGCTCAGGTGGTTGTGCTGCGGGGTGTGTTTCCCATACATTTATTTATTTTTGGAGACTCACCACAATTTTAAAACTGATTGATTTTCAAAAAGGCTTCGTTGAATAAACATGAGTAACGTTAAGTACTGCATGTTTAATAATAATAATTCCTTACATTTATATGTTTAAATGTCAAAACGAGGCACAGTGTTTTTATATCGCTGTATTTCTGAAGGAAGACTTGCATGTTACATGCCTGATAGCAGCGTATGAGCGTAACTCTGCTTTGTTTACAGCTGATACTGGGGAAACCTCTATTTCTCGCTCTTTATGTCTATGCTTTAAAACATCTCCTGCTGGCAAAGAATGAATTTGCATTTTCATTAAGTCCGCCTGATCCACGCAGCAAACATATTGTGTTTTTATCAAAAAATATCTACTCTAGAGGGACTTGGCTGTTGTAATTGATTCTATTCGGAAGTCAACCGGAAGTTAAGTTAGGTCCACAAAAGCGCGAGTGCACAGTAACGTTTGTTTATGTTGTTGCCGTTGAAACCGTCTATATATATATATATATATATATATATATATACATAATGTATGTGTGTGTGTGTGTGTGTGTGTGTATTTTTGCTCCTTTTCCATTTTCCATTTACTTGTACTTTTACTTTCAATACTTAAGTACGTTTAAGATTTAAAAAATGTTTTTCGTACGTAAGTACGATAAATATCACGTACTTTAAGACTTTTACTCAAGTTATATTCTAAACAGTGACTTCAACTTCCACAAAAGTCATTTTCTGGTAAGACATCTGTAATTTTACTTGAGTATGACTGTGACTTTACACTGTGACTTGCACAGATTATGCTCTTGGGGGAAAAATATGAAAGCTAACATACAGTACTTTTGATATCCTTCATTCCATTTTAATACACACACACATATTTTATTTCAATATATTTTAGCACATCATAAATCAGTGAAGACTATGCATGTGCATCAGTGCATAAAGGAACCCTGGAGTATGACAGAAAAGGGAATCTGTGATGAATCAAACCTTGAATAAAGACAAACAACTGAGGAGGAAAAAGTTAATTAGTCCTCAGATGCCATGTTCAGCACAGCAGCATAACAGAAACGGTTTTGGGAAACTAGCTGATTAATTTCTGTGATGACGCACCATGTTATGATTGTTAAGCAGCGAGTTACATCACTGCACAGTTAAAAAAAAAACAAGAAAAAAAACTTTTGGACATTTCTAGTGATCCTGAAAACCTTGATTAGCTGTGTGCCATCAGGGTTCAGGTGTTTAATTAGAGCCAGAATGATGCTGGAATGAAGATGGTCCGCTAGAAACACCACTGGACGCCTTGATAAAAAAAAAAAAAAAAAAAAAAAAGTTTTTAGAATGATTTTTGAATTAGTAAATCGTGCGCATGATTTAGCCTACAATCCTACAATTTCCTGCATGTCATGTGCAGGGCTCCTTTTGACACTGAAGACCGGAGTAATAATGCTGAAAATACAGCTTTGATCACAGGAATAAATTGCTTTATAAAATATATTCACAGAACAGTCATTTTAAATTGTAATAATATTTCACAATATTACTGTTTTTTCTTGTATTTTTGATCAAATAAATTCAGGCTTGGTGAAAAAAATATATGTATGCCCGCACAAATACATTTGAATGTATATTTAAATTAGCATCAATTATATATTATATTATATTATATTATATTATATTATATTATATTATATTATATTATATTATATTATATTATATTATATTATATTATATTATATTATTTTTAGCATTTTGGATCATAGTAAAGATTAGGCTTTGGAGATGGAATGTTACTGTCATTAAAATATAAAAAATACAAATAAAATTAAATGTGATAACACTGAACCTATGTAGTTAATTACACTGATTAAAAAATAAAAATTTTAATCAGATGACTTACAGATGAAGACAGTGGACGCAATCAAAAACAACAAAAAGAGCAATGCTATAGCAATGCTAGTGCTATAACAAGTCTCAGTTAGGTTAACACAGTACATAGCATGGGCTTTTAAATAATATAATAAATAAAAATAAAACAGAATAGAAAAAAGAATAGAGCAAGCTAGTGTTAGAGGTCTTTTTTATAATTGTAAAATAAAAAGAAAATAGAGAGAATACAAAAAGATTAGAAAGGTAGTTAGATTTTTTAAGAATATAATTAGAATAGTGAATGTTAAAGTTAGAGGGTCAAATAAAGATGGAAGAGATTGAAGATGGCTAAGGACTCAGCTGCTCGGATTGAGTTGGGGAGTTCATTCCACCAGGAGGAACATTTAATGTAAAAGTTCTTAAAAGTGACTTTGTGCTTCTTTGGGATGAACAATCAAGTGACGTTCACTTGCAGAACGCAAGCTTCTAGAGGCACATAAGTCTGAAGTAAAAAATGTACGTAAAGGGGTGCAGAGCCAGTGGTAGTTTTGTAGGCAAACATCAATGCCTTGAATTTAATGCGAGCAGCTATTGGAAGCCAGTGCAAATTGATAAACAGAGGTGTGACGTGTATTCTTTTTGGCTCATTAAAAATTAATCTTACTGCGGTGTTCTGAATTAATTGTAAAGCTTTGATAGAATTGGCTGGAAGACCAATAGTCCAGTCTGGACAGAACAAGAGCTTGAACAAGGAGTTGTGCAGCATGATCCGAAAGAAAGGGCTTGATCTTCTTGATGTTGAATAAAGCAAATCTACAGGATCGGACAGTTTTAGCAATGTGGTCTGAGAAAGTCAGCTGATCATCAATCATAACTCCAAGGTTTCTGGCTGTTTATGAAGGTGATTTTTAAAGACAAATGGAGAAACCGCTCACCTTTGACAGACAACGCTAGAGTTTCACTACCCTCATCATATCACTTCATATCAGAGTGACTGAGATCCGAAGAAACGTAAAGCAGCACACAGCAGTACAGTTATAGGAACTGCTGTGGGCTAACGTGATTCATAAGTCTCTCAGAGGAATACTTTTACAGCTGCCACTGTTTTCCTCTTTCCTGACATCAACTGTTGGATGAATGAATTAAGTGGGTCACAGCTGCAAAGACGAGCACATATTTCAGCTTCTGTTCAGACAAGCTTCCCTAAGAACTGAACACGCATGTGAGTCTGATGACTTCTCGTTTTTCTCTCTTCTCTACTAGAGCCACAGAAACATGAGACAGAGCAGTGCTGAGTACTGGAGACTCGGACTCGGTCTGTAACTCGGTCTCGAGACCGTATTTTAATGTGCTTGGTCTGGCCATGGACTTGTGGGCATTTTGACTCGGTATTGACTCGGACTTGAACGTATTAGGAATCTGACTTATTCCTGAGTCCACTTGATTCCCAATCAAAATATTTCATGATTATTACTGTATGTTAATATTTCCTTAAACTGATATATGATTGTAAGACCCTATGATTTCCGCAATGCAGAAAACACGGACGGAATTGCGGAATCCAGTCATAAAAACAGAATTTACAGTTTAATGATCACAGAATTTGTAAAATCTTGAATGAATTAATCAAAAGTAGGTCATTGCACTTACATCAATCACGATATGGACTAGTACCTGTAAATATTAAGCCGGAAAAGTCTATTTAAACATGAATCCTGCATGTTCTGTGTGTCTGCGTTAATGAATGGCACAGAAGCGTGATTTCGTTTAATACACACACAAGAGCCTGCGTGACGCTCGTGGATGTTTCAGAGTCTGCTGTCTCACTAAACGAGACGAGAACACATGAACAACATCTCCAGAACTGCACTGAGAGTGACTTCATGAGCATCTGACCGTTTGATTTGAGTAAAACTAGCGTCACATCACGTACACAGAACTGTAAAGTTATTCACCGTAACCCGTCAAAATAAAAATCCGGTTTAATTTAATTTGCCAGAAATGTGTTACTATTGTTCAGCAGAACATAGCCCACTACTACTACTACTAAAATGAAACAAACATCATTTTTCAAAGGAATAATCACACAACATTTCTTCCATGTTTTATTTTTAATAGTAAATCCCCTTTGTTTACCAAAAAATAAAGTTTGCTTAATTTTCAATAATTAAAAGAAAAATTAAATGAATGTTTTATGCCTTCATTTGATAACCAGAAAAATGTAAATACACAACAGAATTTCGGAGAAGAAAGAAAACATTTCATAAGGCTATTTTAAGAAAATAAAAATGTTGTTTTTATGCATTTAAATTTCAATCAGGACCACTTCCGTCAGGGATATTTATGACAATTATAATTGCATACAGTTAGTGTTGGCGGTATGGTTATGTTCTGGGCAATACTCCACACGCCTGTCCATGCAGCCATGCTTGGACAGAGCGGGGAAAGCAGCAAGACAAACCCCCCTGGGGTTCAGAACAGAACCATTATATACATAATTACAATTCTCAATTACATGAGTTGTAAACAAAATGTCATGGAGACTGCTTCCAATGAAGACACTGTAAAGAAAGAACAAATTAGATCAGATTACAGGTTCAGTTGGTGGAGTTGGGGTTGGAGGAGGGAGTTGATTGCAAGCAGCAATGCGATGGAGAGACACTGAATAATGGGAATTTAAATAGACCACAGGAGAGAGGTGTCAAGACTGTAATGGTACACGTCAGGAACAGCTGACTGTCAGCTGGTGCAAGCGTAACTCACGTGACCTGACTGAACTAACACAATGCTCGATTTCAATCAGGACCACTGCCGTCAAGTATATTTAATGACAATTATAATTGCATACAGTTAGTGTTGGCGGTATGGTTATGTTCTGGGCAACACTCCACACGCCTGTCCATGCAGCCATGCTTGGACAGAGCGGGGAAAGCAGCAAGACAAACCCCCAAAACAACCATATGCCAAAACTCCCCAACACAACTGATGCAATTTGAATGGCCAGCAATGAGAAATGTTGCTTGATACTATATTTATGGGGGAAGCATCACCCAAACTCGGAGAGAAGCATACAACAAGCATGTTGCTTAGCTGCTTATGCAAAATATTTGAGAGAACAGTATGGGGGGGGGAGGTATGGAGCCAAAAGAGTATCAATAAAGATAAATGCACACACTACATTCACATATGCACACATAGGATTCATACATGCACACACATAATTCATAAATACACACACAGGATACACAAATGCGCACAAAATTCACAAATGCACACACAAAATTTAAGAAGCACAGAAGATTCACAAATGCTTACAAAATTCAGAAATGCACACACAATTCAGAAATGCAAACAACATTTACAAATGCACTCAAGATTCACAAATGCACAGGACAAGATTCAGAAATGTATTTCTGAGGCACACACACATATATCTTGATTTACAAACTGCTTGCGGTCTGTGAACTTAACTGCATTTGTGTGTGAATTTTGAGACTCCTCTGACTTGGCTTGACACACAAATGCCTTTTTTTAATGCCTTTTTTTAAACAGGGAATGATCTGCAACCAATCAGATATCTCCCTTGTTTGAGCCAATCACAAGAATGCACCCCACGTGGGGGATTGTTTACTTATAAGCCAATCAGCGAACGACTCACTTTCCTCAGAACAACTCACTTTCCTCACGCAGCGAACGACTCACTTTCCTTAGCGAACGACTCGCTTACCTCACGCAGCCGGCGACTCACTTTGCGCAGCCGGACACCCACTTTGCGCAGCAGAAGACTCACTTTCCGCAGCCGGGGAGTCACTTTCCTCTCGCAGCGAACGACTAGCTTTCCTCACGCAGCGAACGACTCACTTTCCTCACGAGTCACGCAGCGAGCGACTCACTTTCCTCAGCGAACGACTCACTTTCCTCACGCAGCGAACGACTCACTTTCCTCACGAGTCACGCAGCGAGCGACTCACTTTCCTCACGCAGCGAACGACTCACTTTCCTCACGAGTCACGCAGCGAGCGACTCACTTTCCTCAGCGAACGACTCACTTTCCTCACGCAGCGAACGACTCACTTTCCTCACGAGTCACGCAGCAAGCGACTCACTTTCCTCACGCAGCGAACGACTCACTTTCCTCACGAGTCACGCAGCGAGCGACTCACTTTCCTCATGAGTCACGCAGCGAGCGACTCACTTTCCTCAGCGAACGACTCACTTTCCTCACGCAGCGAACGACTCGCTTTCCTCACGAGTCACGCAGCGAGAGACTCACTTTCCTCATGCAGCGAACGACTCACTTTCCTCACCCAGCGGCGACTCACTTTGCGCAGCCGGAGAGTCACTTTCCTCTCTCAGCGGACCACTGACTCTCTCTTCAAGTAGGGACCGGATATTATAATTAAAGTGACTTCTATATTGCATCCAAAAGAATATTTAGATATACTTAAAATATTCAAAAAAGGTGTACATTTTTTTTTTTTTACTTTCATTAAAATATTTCAATAAAATGAAATAATTGCCTATTGCAAATTTATGATTCCATGGTTAACTTTTTTTTCTGCAGTCACAGTCTGGGCTATATGTATTGAGACATTTTTAAATTTATATTTTGTAAAAAAATAATAAAAAATAAACCTGAATTGTAATATAAACATCTGTATTTCCATACAATTTCATAAATAGGCTGTGTGAACGCGTTCATGTGATTGGCTTATAAGTAAACAACCACGTGGAGTGCGTTCTTGTGATTGGCTAAAAGAAGGGAGACATCTGATTGGTTGCTGATCATTCCATGCATTTGTGTGTGGAGCCAAGTCAGAGGAGTCTCAAAATTCACACACAAATGCAGTGAAGTTCACAGACCGCAAGCAGTTTGTAAATCAAGATATATGTGTGTGTGCATTAGAAATACATTTCTGAATCTTGTTCTGTGCATTTGTGAATCTTGAGTGCATTTGTAAATGTTGTTTGCATTTCTGAATTGTGTGTGTATTTCTGAATTTTGTGTGCATTTCTGAATTTTGTATGCATTTGTGAATCTTCTGTGCTTTTTAAATTTTGTGTGCATTTGTAAATTTTGTGCACATTTGTGTATCCTGTGTGTGTATTTATGAATCATGTGTGTGCATATGTGAATGTAGTGTGTGCATTTATCTTTATTGAGACTCTTTTGGCTCCATAGGGGGAGGGAGCATACACCCCTAGCAGCAGCAGCAGCAGCCTAATACGATGGAAGTTAAGTATTACATGCTGAAAAATCACATTAAGGGGGAAGCATGCACCCCTAGCAGCAGCAGCCTAATACCATGGCAGTTGAATATCATTCAATTTAAGTCTAACATGCTGAAAAATCACATTAAGGTGGGGGGTGGGAGCGTCACCCAAAGTTAAGCAATTGAGGATGTGCAACAATTATGTTCTTAGAATGCTTAAGCAGCTGTGATTGTAAAGGGGGAAGCATACGCCCCTAGCAGCAGCAGTCTGATATGATGGCAGTATTATCCAATTTTATGCATCTACCATGCTACAAAATTCACAAAGGGGGAAGCGTCACCCCAAGTTAAGCAACTGAGGATGTGCAACAAGCATGTTTCTTAAAATGCTTAAATCTCATGCCAATCCAGAGTACCCACAGAGCAGTACGAATGCCCATCTCCAAAAGTTCCCAGCCTGGTCATATCTGCAAAACAAAAATACAGCTTCCGATTCTCTCTGGAAAACCAAGCTCCTGTAGGCATGTTGTGGGCGGAGCTATAATACTGATTTGTGTTGTTTCCATAACATATTCACTTATGTGCTGATTTCCAACAAAAGACAGAATCTGATGCAGTTGTACTTACAAACGTGTGATACATACGACCCCTTGCTGCGGCATGAGGAACACGTCATATGCATTAATGCTGTAGATTGCATAATGGAGGGTGGTATTCCAGCAGGAGAAGCATACACCCTCCGGAAACTTAGAATGGCGCCCAGTATGAATGAAAATGCTCCATAGAAACACCTCCCTCAGAATAAAAATGCCTAAACCGAAATGGAAATCTGTTGAGAGGTAGGATAACCTTCTAGAACCAACTAAATGAAATCCTGCCATGTAAACATGTTAAACTGATTACTTGTACCCAAGTAATCGCATCAATAGTTGGTCATCAGAATGGGAAAGTGATGTTGGCAACGCTGTGCATTCAGTGATTAGTAGAAACTGACATTATAGTGGAGACTGGGAAATCGTGGACAAAGATAATAAAACTCCAGTTATACAATAACACACATTAGAATGGAATCTGGAAACTCATGACTAGAGCAGAAGCTGATGTAATAAGTGAAGCACAATTAATTGCTTTTCAGTTTAAGAACAACACTATGGCTGCATCTGAAAACTTAGGCAGATGACGTGCTGGCTGCTGTCTAATCAATGACTTTGCAGGCAGCGTTTTTTTTTTGGTTTTTTTCCAAAGGCACCTCATGCAATGGATTTCGAACAGGCTTCTGAGGCAGAGTAATGTTTTAATGATCTACATCAAAATATAGAGGCTTTGGTTATAACTAAGTGGATATTTCATTACTGCAATATTAATTTCTTGCTTGAAATTACATATGTGGAAAACGTTGTTCAGAAACATACATTTACACACAAACGGACCACCGACCGCAACTTTCAGATGCCATCTTTCTTTTTTTGGCTAACTGTCACAGAATGGAGCGCATGGGATTGTTGAATATCAAAGGCAGCGAAGGATACATCTATGCTGCCTTCAAAACCGGCCAGAGAAGTCATCTCAGGAGACAGGAAATGAAGCTGACATTGATTTCGGACGTGCCTTGAAGCCTTCCTACCTTGGAATGCGACCTCCAAAGGCAGCATTTTTTAGTTTTCGTATGCAGCTTATGATAGTGAATAGCTCAATGAAAACACTTGACCAAAATTTGCCTGTTATTGTATGAATTATTACAGATTCATAAACCCATTTGTAAATGTTGTAAGATAGCTCATTGCAAGCACTTTGCATTCATAAGCTGCCCCCCTCGTGCTTCATGTTTTAACAAAACTTGGAGAGCATAATTTATTTTACCATTAAAATGTACCCCCTTTTTTTATCATAGTACAATTCATTTCAGAGCTGCATTAAAGAAGGTCTTAGGCAGTTATTTCCCCTTGCGGAATTGACATGCCTTGGTGTTTCCCAGTTTTCCCTCTTCATGCCATTAACATTATTCTGGATGTTTTCAGCCAGCAACATTACAGAACCTTTAATGTCCTCATGCGTCACATGACAGTATCAATAAATCTGTGTAACATCTGAATGGCTGAAGCGGTTTATCGGTGCGTAGCGCCGCCTCACACTTTTTTTTTTTTTTTTTCAGTTTTTGCAGTAATTTAGAAACGGTGCTTAAAGTGGGGGAGAACTCCCTCGCTTCGGCGATCAGCTCTCACTCAACCGGACCAGAAATGTCCCGGTGCACGCGAGGGTATTTGAGCGGAGTTCTCTCGCTGCAGCGCGGACACGCGCACTCAGTAGATGATGGGTGGGGAAATGTGAGATGACAGAACTGATAATGCACCAATTGCAAAGAACCAATAGTTTCTCAACTGTATGGTACACCTTTAAAGGGAACGATTCCTGATAGTAAATTACATATTTTGCGAAGCAACAAAACAAGAGGGTATACACTTAATGGCCCCGACCACGCCAGTGGTACGACAGAAGACGGCCTTGGTCATGTGAACTGAACACGGTCACTTACACACTGAGCACATGAATGAACACTACGGTTTCAATATTAGTCTGCTAATTCCAAGCAAGTGCGAGCAGCTATTAAAAATATGAATGCAACCCCGTTTTTTTTTCCTGATAATTTGAATGTCATCGTAGCCACTTATGTCCCAAAATCGAAGCACGAGCACATGTAAACACCACATCGGATTAGATAACGTCTCATGTGGTCCACCGAATCTTTAAATCTGGATGAAGTAATCAATACATGTAAACATGGCTATTTTTGTCACGTTCTTATAACCCTATGTATAGAAGCCATAGAGCGATAAATGCCTGCTTTTGAAGCTGCATGCATCTGAAACACAGTTAATGTGACCTCAACCTTAGAAATAAACACCAGTGACATTGATATTTCGCCGCTAAATACAGCGAACCCCCGTTGAAACGCTTACACGAGAATGCTGGTCTCGTTTAACCCTGTTCTCATGGCTTAATCGGCGTGTCCTTAGAGCGATTGCATGCTCTAGCTGCGTATTGCTCCAGCTGTATGAACACAGATGTATAAATGCTGCTGCAAATATGCTTAATAGGGCTTGGGCGTCGTGACGTCATTACTTGGCGTGGCCGCCCCGTTGGTAGCCTCCTTTACTGCTACTTGGACTACTGTGCAGTGTTTAGACATACTCCCTCTCATCCGTGTGTCTTAATTTGATTAATTAAAAAATCTATTTTAACCATTTTCAACCGTTGCTGTATTGTGGGGTGTAATAGCGCAAAACGCCATGGGGAAAATAAAATGAGAATGGATTAACTTTACACGGCTTTCCTGCTTGGAGGCGCGACTACGGAGACCATAACATCTGAATATTAATTTATATAGCTTAAGTCAACATTGAAAATAAGGTAAATTTCTCGAGTTACTCATCCAAAATACGGGAAATTTCAACATTCATCTTTTTGTTGCTATCCCTCTGCTGACAGCAAAAATTCGTACTATAAAACTGCTGCATTAACTAACGTTAAGCGATTTGTGAAGCTAGGTCTAACGTGACTTTAGTTACAGATTGGCGTGAAATCGTGCTCTCACAACAACCACGCTATCTTAAAAAGCCCAACATCACGCTAAGGTTGCTTTCAAGCAAGCAAAACGATGCTTTGAAAACATCTGTTTCGCTGGAAGGACAAGGAGTAGCAACAGGACAACAACACAGAGACTTGACAGGTCTGATGGAGGGGCTAACGGGATATTTTACAGGAAAATACTAAAACGGGAAGACAGTGGGAAAACAGCTCAAATACGTGAGAACCCCGGAAAAACGGGAGGGTGGACAGCTACTAACTACACTTTTGAAACACATTGTTAAAAGTCCATGTGTGAATAGTTGTTAGCACTAACGGTTACTAAACTAGCAGCTAGGTAGAGCGCAGCTTACTGGATTACTGTATACTGTTTTGCCGCTGTTCCATTTCTATGATTTGCAGCTCCTGAACCCATCCATCTGTGAACTGTACATGAGACTTGACTTGTAGCTTCGGAACTTTTCTGAAGTGTAGCCGCTCACAAAACAAACAAGGTAGGTAGCCGAAAATATCTGTAATGCAAACGTGCGGCAACAAGTCTTCGTCGGTACTCCACTATTTTTTGGGAATTTCATATGGATCAAAACCGTTAATAGAGCCGATTTTGTCCACATACCGGTCCCTGGCATCCCTATTTAGCGTATCCCTATAAATCCCACAAACTTTTCGCAATTTTGACATCTTTTTTTCTTTCTCCCAGCTCTGCTCTTCTCGTTCAACTGGCTGTATGTTTACATTCGCGAAGCTGGCAACATGGCCGCCACGTCCCAGAATGCAACTTGGCGCCCAAGCCCTATATTCATTCCTGCAACCGATGCAAAACCATGTTAACCACCAGGCAACATACACAGCGATATGGATTAAAAAGCATTTACTTATCTTAGACGAGGATTTCAGATGTTCTGAAACAAACTGCAACAGTTCGATTTGCAAGAACCGATGCAACAGTTTGATTTGCAAGCAGCGATGCGATCAGTTAATTGCAAGCAGCAATGCGATGGAGAGACACTGAATAATGGGAATTTAAATAGACCGCAGGAGATAGGTGTCAAGACTGGATTGGTACACGTCAGGAACAGCTGACTGTCAGCTGGTGCAAGCGTAACTCACGTGACCTGACTGAACTAACGCAATGCTCGATAATAAGACATGCTAAAACATATGGTGAAGAAAATATAAAACATTTCATAGGGCCCTAAACATATAATAAATAAATTGTTGTGAAAATGTATGTGTTATGATTTTAATTAATTAGACACGCTTTTTGATTAATACAATTAAATTTAGCCATTAAAAAGGAGTTGAGAAAAATTAAAACAGAAAAAAAAAATGTAATCCAGAAAAATTAAAACGGAAAAAATGGAATTTGGAAAAATAAAATAAAGCTGATTTCATTGGGCCCTATGATTGACACATTCAATGATTGGTGATGTTCTTGTGATGTGAGATGTTAGCGTAACTCGGGTCAGGATGTCTCATGAACTTAACACAGTAACTTTTTAAAGCGTCTGTTACAACATCTATTTTTCAGTTTGCATATAAGAGCCACAAAGACTTTGTGTGCAGTACGAATCTAAAAAAGAAACATTCTGTGATATGTGGCCTTTTTACCCTTAACTGATAATATTTAATATACTGTTTAAGTATGGTACCAATTCTATCTCTCTGGTCTCGGTCTAGACTCAGATTTGAATGAGCTGCTCTCGACTACAACACTGAGACAGTGTTAAATCATTCATCTACACATTGTTTTTACGTCCAGCTCCCGTCTCTCTGTTTTCGCTGTGCTCAGATTTAAAGCATTGTTCCAGGTTTATCAAATGCCTGTGCAGTGTGATAATCATCACAGACGATATTTAGTTTTTTACTAAAAGTAGACAGTTACAGTAACACACTGGGACAGACCAACATTCTGGAGGCTTAGACATCTGAAGCTTTTATTTTTACTTAAACATCTGAATTATTCAGTAAAATCCCTTTTGTCATTTGAACTGTACTGTTGTCCATGGTAAACTATCTGTTTCAAGGAAGTGGAACTTGTCTACAGTAGGTTGATCCGTATCTGGCTATAATGGTGATATAAATCCTGTGGGTGATTTGTTCTCTGCAAGCAATCCTTCACAGACATTTTTCTGTGGTTCTGTGGACATTTTCTCTGAAGTTCAGCTATAAGCAGTTTTTATTCAGTTTAATGATGATTCACTTTATTTATTTACTAGTTTTGATGTTGCAGGATGTGATTCAGCTGTAAAGCAGCTCTACAGATGACAACATAAGTGCATCTTCTACTTTAACTCTGATGGAGTCAGTTGCTGTGTGGACATATCGATAAATTACAGAGAGTTAAGTGTCTTTCAGACCCCTAAGCAAGCTGTAACTTACACAAGATTTGGTTTAAAGTCAATATAATTATATATTACAGTCCATATAAAATTCTAAATTAAACGGAGTAGAGCACTGAGATTATAAATCATTATTTCAGTCCAGTGACTGCTTCTGTGGACTGCTTTTGCAAAACCGTCATTGGAAAAAAATACTTTTTGTGTAGTCAAATCATCAATCTGAGTGATGTCAACCAGTGATGTCCCTTTCTAGCACTGCTTGACATATAAATCTTTTTAAGGAGTATCTGGTTTCATGTATAGTCTTTTTTCATTTTTTTATTTTACGATTCTTTACTTATTTACAATCCATAAGATCCCATATTTTATCGCAGTTCATTGGAAAGTACCCTAATTTCCCTAATTAAATATGACACACTAAACGCAAATAAGGCGCTCAGATCTGACAGCACGTCAAACTCCTGCAGTAAAGGTGTAAGAACAGTGGCTCATACATCATCTTACTGAGCCTGTGATGATGGATGGAGGAGCAAAGGTTCAAGGCTCTTCTGCATGAGGACACACAGCTGGTCCATTTGTCTGCGATTCTCACAAGATGCTTTGAAACGTTTTCCTCTGCCACAGAAAAGCCACAAGTGAGACATCAGTTTTGCTAAAATGTATTGCAGACCACCTACAGTAAAAGTTTAAATTGATGTCGTCCTTCTGTGCATCTATACAGAGCCACCGTTAAACACTGTGGCCAGTTGTGCATTGAGAGAAGATGGATAATTCCATAATTGTTTACAGCAGTAAAGAGAAAACCCATAGGCCACAAAACACTGTTTGAAAAATGCAGAGCACACCTTCAAATTCACCCATCTCAGTTTGTGTTTTGTGTAAATGTACACAACACTGACACCACACTGTACTCAAGGAGCATTTCATGTACAGCAGAGCAAAATCAAGCTGTTAACAGAATTTACACAACAAATCCATTCCTGTCTTATCAAATCATTTTCGAGGTAGATATTGAAAAGTTATACAGAAATGCTCAAATGACCTTGACTGCATCATCGTTTTAATTGGTAGGAATCACCATGATCTGAAAGGTCGCTGGGAAGATTTATATATATATATATGTATATATATATATATATATATATATATATATATATGGTTAAGAAAGGAAAAAAAGTTTCATACCAAAATAAAACATTAACAGTCATCTATTCGTCCTCATGTCATTCCAAACATTAATGTATTTATTTCTGTAGTGCACAAATGAGGAATTCCGTAGAAAGTTCATGCGTCTCATTTACACACGGTTACAATGAATGGAGAACGATGCTTAAAGTCATCTAAAGTCATACAGTATCTGGTGTGAGTAACGGATCTAAATGTACACAATAACAGAAGTGTACATTACTCACATTTCACTGCTGGTTAAATATGCTCTATATATAGAGACCTCTTCACCTCCATCCAGAAGTGCTGGAAGTCTGACAAGTTTAGCCACAGGTCTTAGGTATAGGCGATCATTGACCTGTACTTGAGCTGACCTGACGTGTCCATCAGCACTGGGTATCAGTTTGACAACCCGACCAATTGGCCATTGGGCTCTGGGAAGCTGCGGGTCGATTATCATGACCACTTTGTTCTCAGCTAGATCTTGAGTTACCCGCTGCCATTTCTGGTGAGTCTGGAGACCCAGTAGGTAGTGTCGTGTAAAGTAAGACCAGAAATGATCGATGATAGTCTGGGAATGACGCCAGCGGACAAGGGCTCAGGGGTGTAGACCACCTGGGGAAGTGAGGCATCTCGCCGCCCCATGAGAAGCATATTTGGGGTAATTGGATCCAAGTCTGCCACGTCAGATGAAACGTATCCCAAGGGCTTGCTGTTCAGGATACCCTCTACTTCGATCAGTACAGTCTGTAGGACATTTTCAGGCACAGACGGACTCCCGATGACTACTCGCAGTGCAGACTTTACAGATCGGATCTCCCTTTCCCATGCGCCTAAAAGTGATCTGATAGCTAGCCAGCTGCTCCTGCAGTCTGGGCTCCATCTCCTTGAAAGCTTCTCTCAGTTCGGTCTCGGCTCCCCGGAAGTTAGTACACTGATTTAATATGATCTCAGATGGGGTTCCTCTGCGTGCTATGAAGCGCCCTAATGCCAGTAAGAATGCATCAGTGTCGATGCTGCTGAGCAGGTCAAGCTAAATGCATCTGGTTGTCAGGCACTTGAAGATGACGCCCCATCGCTTCTCCGTCCGACGTCCAATCTTAACCATGAATGGCCTGAAGCAGTGACTCCAGTAGAGAAGAAGGGGGGTTGGTACAATCGTAGGCGAGCTGAGGGTAAGTCAGACATAATAGGTAGAGTCGGCTTAGCTCTCCACTTCTGACATTCTATGCACTCTCTCTGGTGTCGTTTGATGGCTTGCCTGCCCCTTAGGATCCAGAAATGGCGACGTAGCTCTGCGAAGACCCTATCAGGTCCTGGATGGAGTAGACGCTCATCAAAGTGCTTAACGATGAGTTTTGTCACCTGATGATGGGGATCTAGAAACACTGGGTGTATCTCGGTTTTTCTGAAGCCATCCAATCGCCGTAGCCTACCTCCCACATGAATTAGACAGAACTCAGGGTCGAACTCGGGTGCAAGCGTGTTTAGACGGCTGGCTGTGGGCACCTGTTTCCCTGATTTTAAAGCCTTGAATTCCTCTGGGAAGGATTCCTCCTGACATTGACTCAAGATGAGAGCTTCTGCATGCCTGTATTCTACGGATGCTTTACTAGTATCTTGGGCGGCCACCCCATGGAGGGACCGGTAGGTCGCGTCGACTAAGGCACTCCAAGAAGTATACTGAGATGCATCAAGCATGTCTGGATTTCGATCGTCTTTGACTAATCCACAGAAAACAGCTTTCCTTGTTTCTGAGGTATCCTCTCTGGCCTCTGCAAGGGGCTTATCTGGCCAGTGATCTGGCAGTTCACGGAGGAATCCTAGGCCTCGACTCCACATGTCAGAGTTCGCCAGCTCCTTGAGCGTTCTCCCTCTGGTAATATCGTCCGCCGGGTTATTTGAGGAGTCAACGTATTGCCAAGAGTGGAGCTCAGTCAACTCTTGTATTTCTGCCACCCTTATCCTGATGAACACCTTGTATCTACAGGACTCAGACTGGACCCAGGTGAGCACTGCAGTCGAGTCAGTCCATAATGTCACTGTCTCTAAGGCAATGGTTAGCTCATGTTTGAGAAACTGTGCAAGCTGAGCGCTAGTCAATGCTGCACACAGCTTGAGACGTGGCATCGACAGTTGACGCTTGGGGGCTACCCTAGAGCGAGCTATGACAAAGGTGGTGTGGATCTCACCGTGTTGCTCTGCACAGAGATAAGCCACCGACCCATAAGCAACCTCGGATGCATCGCCAAACACATGAAGGCTTAATTTTGATTTCTCCACATCAAAGTCAGCAGGAAGATAGCACCTTGGAAGCGTGAGCTTACAGAGATCAGGCAGCTCCTTCTCCCATACGTTCCACTTCTCCAGCAGGTCTGCAGGAAGATTCGGATCATCCCAATCCCTCGGTTTGTTCCAGAGTCTCTGAACGAGAACCTTGGCTCGGGTGGTGAAAGGAATGGAGAATCCTAGAGGGTCATATTGCGTTGCCAAGACCTTATAAATATACCTCATGGTCGGATGATCCTCTGCTAGTGTACGATGCCTGTAACCCAGGCTGTCTTCTAGGCAGTGCCACATTAAGCCAAGAGCCGGCTCCAATGGGTCTGAATGATTTTGCCGTAACCACAATTAGATGCTCTCTGGACGAGCCTTAGATGGGAGGTGCTGAACAACAGAAGGGATATTAGTGGCCCACTGTCTGATTTCAAAGCCCCCGGAGGCTAAGAGAGGCCTCATCTTGTCAATTAGTCACTTGGCTTCATCAGCAGTGGGAAGGCTCTGTAGGCAGTTGTCCACGTAGAAGCTCTGCTCTATGGACTGCAACACTTCCTCATTGCCGAACTGCTGGCAGCGAACGTGCATCTGCAGCTCGAAGGTGACACAGCAGGGGGTGCAGGTCATCCCGAAAGGCAAGACTTGCCATTCATAGATGTCTGGCGGGTCCTTTCTGCGCTTGTTCCTCCAAATGAACCTCAGAAGGGGTCTATCCTCTGGTAGGAGTCTCACTTGGTGGAACATACCACGTATATCCCCACTGATGGCGACTGCGTACTGCCGGAACCGCAGAAGTACTCCTAGCAGTGAGGCACCGAGGGTAGGACCTGGAAGCAACTGCTGGTTAAGAGACATACCTTGGCAGGCAAAGGAACAATTGAAGACCAACCTGTATTTGCCATTATGCTGCACAAGGTGGTGTGGTATGAGCCACGACTCCTTGTCTACCTGCTGGCCTTCTGATGGTACCCTGACAACATACCCTGAATCAAGGAGCTTCTATATTTCAGCTTTGTACACCTTAGCCCTCTCAGGGTCTCTACTCAGGTGTTTCTCAGTGTTCCTGAGGCTGGACAAAACGGATTCCATAGTCCCCTTCAGCGGTGGAGCGTTTGGCGCACGAAGGAGTGGAGTAGCGTAACACCAGACTCCGTCAACTTCTACTCGTCGCGTCTTGGTCTCCAACATGTCTGCAGACATCTGATCCTGTTTAGACTGAGTTATCACTTTCTCGCTGCGAGATGGAAGGACATCAAGCTGCCAGAGTCATTCAACATGCTGATAGACAGGATCTCGCAGTGGTATAAGAGAAGTGAACAAACACTGAGATGAAGGTATCTGACGTGGGAGCAATCCATCTGGTCCCTGGAGGACCCAACCGAGCTGCGTCCATACAGCGACTGGTCCGCCCGCTGGTCCCAATCTGATGGGCTCCTTTGGGGTAATTAATGTAGGATAATCAGACCCAATTAAAATTAAGGGTTGGACCCTAGCGAAAGATGGAATGGGTATCCCTCTCAGATGGTGATAACATCGCTGGAGCCTCTTGATGGGGTAGGTTTGCTCGGTAAGCGTGAGGAGAGGCGCGGTGAAGATACCTGTAAGGCTGTGCTTCTCCTCTGGCCTTGACTGTAGGGAAAGCAGCAAGTCAATTGACTGCCCCTTCAATTCTGTGATGTCATGTCGGATGGTGCGAAGGGACAGAATCTCTTCTCTTCCCTCAATACCAAGTTGCTGGACTGCTGCAGGAAGGATGATACTCCGCTGAGCCCCATCATCCAAGATAGCATAAGTTGAAATAGACCTCTTGCCTCTCCACAGAAGCACTGGAACTACTTTCAAGTACACACGCCCCGTGAAACTAGGAGAAGTAAGATATGCACGCTTGTGAGAGGTTGTCAGCAGCACACTGCTTGGACCATCCGGGCAATGGAATGCAGCACTCTGAGATGTATATTACCACAATCCCTGCAGTGCTTCTTCAAAATACATTCCTCCAATTTATGACTTGTGCGTCCACATTTCCAGCATCTTTTCCCATCCTTTATCCACTTCAGAATCTGATCAGGTGAGCACTCAGTGATTTTGCTACACTGTGACAGGTAATGCTCCTGACTCTTACAGAACAGACACAAACGCTTCAGTCTCCTGGCCGATGACTGAAAATTAGCAGCATTGGTATGGACAGACTGCCCTGTGCTAGCTTCCATGGGCTGTTCACTGCCATGATAGACTGCAGTGGATCCGCCTTGACCTTCAACCAGTCAGCAAGGTCATGCAGGTTATATGGATTAAAGCTGTCAGTGTGCAATCGGCCTCGCAACTGTAAATGCTCTATAAAGCTGTCTCGGTAGTGTTTGGGCAACTTACTGAGTAATCTATCGACATGCCCTGTACAAGAGAGCTCTCGCCTCTGTAGCCCCTCGAGTGACATCAGCATACCAACTAGTAAGTCAACATTGAGTGCAAAACTCTGAAAGGCCTTTGCATCACCAACTCTAATATCAGGTGAGTTCAGCCGGGCTGCGATCTCGCTCTGTGCCAGTTGATGAGGCTGGCCATACTGTCTTTGCAATGCTATCATAGCTGCCATATAGGGCGCAGGATGATGCCGGCATGCTTGTGCAATCAACCTAGCTTCCTCAAGAACCAACTGTTCCATCAGTACCCTGTATTTATAGTGCTCTGTAAGCTCAGTGTGAGGATTGAGAAGATTATCCAAGGCCCTCTTATCAAGGCCTCTCACTATCGTTCACAAGCTTAGGCAAGGCTGGAATGGGAACTGGTTGTAGCTGGGGTGTAACTGGCAGAGGCTGGTAAACCGGAAAAGGAGGTGGTGGTTGGCGAACCACTGAAGGGGGATACCCAGGCTGCACAGGAGTGTGGACGGGAGGCTAAGCAGGGTGATACCCAGCAGTCTGTAGAGGAGGGCGATACGGGTCAGAGACAGCCAACGACTGCCGTGTGGCTTGGCTCGGCATGTGAGCCTGTAACTGATATACAGGGGGCACTAAAGGCCTATACGTTGTAGTTGTCTAAGATAGCTTCACTGAAGTAACAGTGTAATAATCAAAACTCCATAGTCGTCGGGAAGAAGGAGGCGGGAACCGGCGCACAATCAAATAACACTTTAATATTCAAAATAAACACAAAACAGCGCACCAGCCCCTCGCGGACGACTGGTGGATGACTCGATACCGGCGGTGGGGCGCAGGTGTAGCTCATCTCCAATCACTACACCCGGCCTCACTCCTCGTTCCCACGCCTCTCGGCCCCGCCCCACTCGCCACATACCCCCATCGCACCTCACAGGCCTGGGGGTACTCCCGAGACTGCGCTCTACTCTCCCCCCCCCCTTCCCTCCGGTGGGGGACCGCTCACAGGGACCTGCGGGAACCCGGGGGTAGGACAGACAAGGCGAGAGAAAAGGAGATGGAAGGAGGAGCGACAGAGACAAGAAAGGGGAGAGAAAAAAAAATCCGGTTCCCAGACGCACTGCTGCTCGGCCCTCCACCAGCTGGGTGATCTCCTCCGCGGTGCCTGGCGGTGGCACTGGATGGCCCTCGGCGGACGGCACGACACTCCTCCGCCGCTCGGTGGACGGCGACGGCTCCTCCGGTTTTGGGCAGTCGGCAGGAGTCCCCCGTTCCCTGATGCTCCGGCCCCCTGGCGAACGGCGCCGACTCCTCCGCTCCCTCACGGACGGCAGCCGCCCCTCCATATCGTGGGCGGCCGGCAGCGAGCTCGCCCGTCCCCGGCAACTCGCTCCAGCCCACCGCCTCGAGCGTCCATGGCAGTTAAAGGCAGTTCATCATTGAATTCAGTGATGTCATCTCTGTTCTGTTAAATAGTGTCTGTTCATTTATTTGCAATCAAGTCAATGATATCGCTGTAGATGAAGTGACCCCAACTAAGCAAGCCAGAGGCGACAGCGGCAAGGAACCGAAACTCCATCGGTGACAGAATGGAGAAAAAAACCTTGGGAGAAACCAGGCTCAGTTGGGGGTCCAGTTCTCCTCTGACCAGACGAAACCAGTAGTTCAATTCCAGGCTGCAGCAAAGTCAGATTGTGCAGAAGAATCATCTGTTTCCTGTGGTCTTGTCCTGGTGCTCCTCTGAGACAAGGTCTTTACAGGGGATCTGTATCTGGGGCTCTAGTTGTCCTGGTCTCCGCTGTCTTTCAGGGATGTAGAGGTCCTTTCTAGGTGTTGATCCACCATCTGGTCAGGATACGTACTGGATCCAGGCGACTGCAGTGACCCTCTGATCTGGACACAGACTGGATCTGGTGGCTACGGTGACCTCGGAATAAGAGAGAAACAGACTAATATTAGCGTAGATGCCATTCTTCTAATGATGTAGCAAGTACATAGGGTGTTATGGGAAGTGTTTCCGGTTCCGGTTTACCTAATTAATGCAGCCTAAAAATCCTTTAACGGATTTGGATATTAAAAGCATATTAGTATGTTATGTGTATGCCAGGTTAAAGAGATGGGTCTTTAATCTAGATTTAAACTGCATCAACGGAGCTGTAGTGGAGCGTGTGTCGAGTTTCAAGTTCCTTGGCATCCACATCTCAGATGACCTCACCTGGTCCTTAAACACCTCCAGCCTGGTCAAAAAGGCTCAGCAGCGCCTTTTTTAATTCTTACGGAGCCTTAAAAAAGTTCACCTCAGTCCCAGGATCCTTGCTGAATTCTACCGATGTACCATTGAGAGCATACTCACAAACAGCATCTCAGTGTGGTACAGCAATTGCTCCGCATCTGACCGCAAAGCACTCCAGCGGGTGGTGAAAACTGCTCAACTGATCACTGGCACCCAGTTAACCTCCATAGAGAACATTTATCAGAAGCGCTGTCTGGGCAGGGCAAGAAACATCATCAAGGATGCTTCTTACCCTAACCATGGACTTTTCACCCTCCTTCCATCTGGCAGGCGTTACAGGAGCCTAAGCTCTCGAACTAGTATTCTCAGGAAGAGCTTCTTTCCTGAGGCTGTGACACTCCTGAACGCCACACCACCAATCTAACCTACACCTGCTCTTTTACTGCACTTGTCACAGTACTTTACATACATGTATTGCACTACTCATATTTTGCACAGACTGCACATGGTTAAATCCATTACACTATAAACTGTCTAAGTTGTTACTGTACAAGCACAGTAGACTATTTCTACAAAAAATCATTGCACTACTGTTATTTTGCATATAATACATTGTTCAACAATACTTTTGCACACTCATTCAACTGTATTTATTACCACTGTTCTCACGTTCCAGCTGTTCATAATGTATACATAATCCTTCATTGCTCTGTTCATAATGTACATACAATCCCAACATTGCATTCATATTTATACTCTGTATATACTCTGATCAATATTGAATATAGCAACTCCACTGTACATTCTGTATATCATATCTTTACTTATTCTGCACTTTTATGTATATAAAACACTATATTCTTGCACTTCTGGTTAGATGCTAACTGCATTTCATTAGCTCTGTACTTGTACTCTGCATAATGACAATAAAGTTGAATCTAATCTAAAGTAAAGGCTAAACTCATGTGCCCTGATAATGAAGTTCCCTTCACAACTAATGATGACGTGTGCACTGATGCGAGAACGGGACAGTAATCCTCCCGTCCCAAAACTTCAAAACGATCCAATCAGTTCCCAAGGCCAGCACTACAGGTTTCTTATTTTTATTATTTGACTGAATTAATGTATTATATTTTAGTATTTGGATCACAACTTCCTGTTCATCCTGACATTTAGGACAAAGACAAACTTCTTCTCTTAAAGTATTTGCATATATGGTTGGCACATGTGAGCTTAGCAGTTGGAATCAGTTTCAGTACTTCACCAGCACTGTGTGATTTAAATAAAGCTTTTCTTACTTTGGAGTTTCCTTCCAGGTTCAGTTGAACTTGTGGCTCCAATGAAAACAGATGGCTCAAAACAAATCACCCCCGTAAAGCTTGCTTTGGCATTTTCTCCATACGTCTTGGTTCCCCTTCGTATTCTTCTCCGACAGTATGTGAAAAAATGGTTGAATCAATCGAGGAGGAATTTATTAGACATCGTATTTAGACTGCAAAATCCAACCATCTGTTTGTATTGGACAAACCACAGAAATCCAGTGCTTCGATTTAAAGTCTTGGCACGGGAATGATGTTTTGTTTTTTGTTCTTAGAAGAGTTGCTTCAAAGCGTTTATGTTGTCGCTCACCTTGTTGGTTACAGCAAACTTTAATGAAGCCACAGATTGTCTAACAGAAGTAATCAGAAACATAAAAAAAATATATATTGCACAAATAATGCTGTTTATAGCTGTGATTTGTTTATATGTATAAACAAATACACATGAAAGTTCCCTTCCAAAATCGGTTTGCTCTATGCAACCATGACATTTTTATTTTCCTTCTGCAAAGTTCTCACGCTGACTGACACTAAGTATGCTAATACAATTGGGTGTTTGTTAAAGGATTCAGGAGAGTAAGCAGAGCTCTCAATGCTGTATTATTCATGAACTCTGAATCATAGCACTTTTTAATATTACATTTATCTTGGCTGTACAGGTGATAATGATATCAGCAAAACATAGTGTTACTGCAGCTATCAGCCTGATGAATAACAGTAACTACACACAGTTATACACACTACGTGCAAATATGTTCTTTAATCCATCAGGAAAAACACAATTCCTGAATTGAAAATTGCATACCATCATATGTACAGTAATTTTATGTTATTGTGCTAGTATTCTGAATTTAGCAAATCTTTTGCTTGCTTAGAAAGTTTAGTAGTGTAGTGTATTTTCTTTTTGTCTCGCCCCCTTAATTATTATTGTAAACCAAAGACCCCCCCGCCTCGTCCCTCAGTATTGTGGCAAACGTTTGCACTTGATAACGTAAAAAAAAAAATGCCATAGAAAAATGAACATTTAATGGCACATTATTTATATTTATTTATTTAGCAGATGCTATGTTAGTAATGTGAAAAACTTTTTTTCTTCTTCTGAATGTGCTATTTTTCACATTATTACACAATAAAAAACTGTATATATTCCTTCAGTTTCCACTGTTTTATTGAATAATTAAATTTTCACTCTTCATTACTGAATGGACAGGCCTACATTGATCTGTTATTTTGTAAACTTTCTATGTTGGAAAAAATTGAGTCTTTCCTCCAACAAAAAACAACCATATAGGTCGTTTGTGCAAGCACCTTATTACGACCTATATTTACGTTTTAAAGTTAAGTGGCATCTAGCGGGCATAAAAATAATGACAGTACCACATTGCGTCTGACATCATGAAATCACATATAACGCCATTACCAATTTAAATGCAATGTGTGGACTTTTTACACCGATCTCACAGTATTTTGTATATATTTTACTAGGTGGCTTATTCGTTTGAATTACCACACCTAACCCCACCCCTAAACCTAACCCTCACAGAAATCATGCTAAATTATGATTTATTGAGCATATACATTTTTGTGCACATCCGTTCCCTGGGATCGAACCCATGATAGCATAATTCAAATCTATCTATTCATGACTCAAATAAAATAAATAAAAGAGTACAAAACATTAATATGAAAACGACCTTTTGCAGAGAGGGGCGCAATTTTAGTATACAGTCTGAAGGGTCGTATTTCAGGGATTTTGACAAACGACCTATACGAGCATATTAGATACTAGAAAAGGTGGTATCCTCACAATTATATTCCTTCTTAGAGAAAAATGGTATATGTGAGGATTTAGACCGTACCATAGTACTGAGACTGCTCTCCTTAGAGTTACAAATGATCTGCTCTTATCATCTGATCGTGGGAGTATCTCTCTATTAGTTTTATTGGATCTTAGTGCTGCGTTTGACACAATTGACCACAGCATTCTTTTGCATAGACTTGAACACTTTGTTGGCATCAGTGGAAGTGCATTAGCATGGTTTAAATCGTACCTATATGACCGCCATCAGTTCGTAGCAGTGAATGAAGATGTATCATATCGATCACAAGTGCAGTATGGAGTACCTCAAGGCTCAGTACTAGGGCCGCTACTCTTCACGCTTTATATGTTACCCTTGGGAGATATCATCAGGAAACATGGTGTTAGCTTTCACTGTTATGCTGATGATACTCAGCTCTATATTTATTCGCGTCCCGGTGAAACAAACCAATTTGAAAAACTAATGGCATGCATAGCCGATATAAAAAATTGGATGACGAGTAATTTATTACTGCTAAATTCAGAAAAAAACAGAGGTGTTAATTATAGGACCTAAAAAGCTTGTAATAACATAGAACACTGTCTAAGACTTGATGGTTGCTTTGTCAATTCTTCGTCATCAGTTAGGAACCTAGGTGTGCTACTTGATCGCAATCTTTCCTTAGAAAGCCACGTTTCTAGCATTTGTAAAACTGCATTTTTCCATCTCAAAAATATATCTAAATTACGGCCTATGCTCTCAATGTCAAATGCAGAAATGTTAATCCATGCATTTATGACTTCAAGGATAGATTATTGTAATGCTTTATTGGGTGGTTGTTCTGCACGCTTAATAAACAAACTACAGCTAGTCCAAAATGCAGCAGCAAGAGTTCTTACATACTAATATGCTTTTAATATCCAAATCCGTTAAAGAATTTTTAGGCTGCATTAATTAGGTAAACCGGAACCGGAAACACTTCCCATAACACCCTATGTACTTGCTACATCATTAGAAGAATGGCATCTACGCTAATATTTGTCTGTTTCTCTCTTGTGAACACCAGATCCAGTATGTATCCAGATCAGAGGATCACTGCAGTCATCCGGATCCAGTACGTATCCAGACCAGATGGTGGATCAGCACCTAGAAAGGACCTCTACTGCCCTGAAAGACAGCGGAGACCAGGACAACTAGAGCCCCAGATACAGATCCCCTGTAAAGACCTTGTCTCAGAGGAGCACCAGGACAAGACCACAGGAAACAGATGATTCTTCTGCACAATCTGACTTTGCTGCAGCCTGGAATTGAACTCCTGGTTTCGTCTGGTCAGAGGAGAACTGACCCCCAACTGAGCCTAGTTTCTCCCAAGGTTTTTTTCTCCATTTCTGTCACCGATGGAGTTTTGGTTCCTTGCTGCTGTCGCCTCCGGCTTGCTTAGTTGGGGTCACTTCATCTACAGCGATATCATTGACTTGATTGCAAATAAATGCACAGACACTATTTAAACTGAACACAGATGACATCACTCAATTCAATGATGAACTGCCTTTAACTATCATTTTGCATTATTGAGACACTGTTTTCCAAATGAATGTTGTTGACGCAATGTATTTTGTTTAAAGCGCTATATAAATAAAGGTGATTGATTGATTGATTGATATTGGTTGGAGGACAGGTTGAAAAATTTGCATAAAACATTTTAATTATATTATAAAATTCATTTAGAATAATTCATGAATTTAGTGTTCACTACGGCACCTTCTGGCAAAGTTCAGCCCCAGCAGCAATAAAAGAAGACTTATAATGTGAAGACCCTGTTGTTGTTGTTCTGATTTTTTGTTTTTAAAAAAGAAAGATGATGCAACTGAGATATTTTACATAATGTGGAATGAAACTTAACTCAGAAATTAGGAAACCTTATTAACTTATGGAGATCTTGCCTTTTTATTCAGTGGAGGAAGTGCAAACACAGCCTACACACACGACGCCTATAAACAGGTGGTGATATGATAAACAATTTAAGTGGCTATGATGTGTAAACCTTTCTCTCTTAATCTAAAGAATATATATACTAACAACATTTAAAAACTCATTCTCTTTAATTAAAAAAAAAAAAAAAAAAAAAATTATATATATATATATATATATATATATATATATATATAATAAACCACTAGTTTTTCTCAAAACTTGCATTTAGACTTTGGCTGGCGAAAAACTATATAACTGGACTATACAGCTGTTGGAAAATATAGTATTACATGCTCCTGTGGGTTTAGATGTCAGTTGTGTAATGGCCAGCAGCTCTTTAAGCAGGACGTATTGTAGGAGCTCCACTGGACTGCCAGGGCTTGGAGACGGTGAGGACGGTACAAGCAATCAGAAGAATTTCTCCCTGTTCTCTCAGATGAGAGGCCCAAACTGTCTGACAGCACTGGAGTTAGGAGGAAAGTGTGAGCTCATAGCAGAGATGTTAAGCACGTCTCAGGCAGATGGAGCTTTCAGAGACAAATCTGATTCCAGTCAACAGCAGAGAGCCCTGGAGATTCAGAAGACATTTAGTGCACGCACCGTTTAGCTTTTTAATTTCAGGCTCCTGACTGGAGCTTCAGTGTTCTATGGCTGATTCATTTTTCGTCCATTCCTCCAGAGAATCCCTCTCACTGGTTTTACCAAATATGATTTATTAAAATGGACTACAACATATTTATAAAAAAACCTCATGTTCGAGTAAAATCAGTGATATGTCAAAGCAGCTCTTGGTGGAGAAGTGTGCTGTGGCATTTAAGAAATTACTTTCATATTTTAGTTAGTCAGGTTAAGACAGGAAGAGTAAGACTGCTGAAGATTGGGGAAAATATGCATTCATTTTCATGCTGCAACACATTTAAATGTAAGTTTAGTCTGTACAGAATGGTGATCCATTAGCCGATGTGTTATTAAAGGAAAGAAATGGAAATTATTTAGTTGTTATAAGATGGAACAGCTTTGAAATTTTGTCTCATCAGTGATCAAGAGACACAAAATTAAGTTTTGGGTGATCTTGCCCCAGCTTACCCTACTCGATTAAATCAATAAAGGAATATGATGCCTATCATGCGTACAGTATATAAAGTTCATTGAGTATTATTCAGAAGCTTTGTTGTTTTACTCAGGAGCTAATTATCCTCCTCCATCCCCAGCTCCTCCTTTCATCCACAGTTAGGACTTGGCTTTCTGAAATTCCTTTTTGAGTCAGACTCCTTCGTCCTGAATTATGTTGTTACATTACATATTGTTACGGACCTGCCGGCTCCTCCTCCTCATTTTGCCTTTGCGTCTCCCCTACAGGTGAGCAGAGCACAGGTGTGGCGTGTTGCCTATAATTGCTTCTGTGGGACTGTGGGATTGCTTCTAGTATCCTGGATATTTAAAAGCTCTCCAGACCGGGTTGAAGGAGGGCCGCCACTTCTCCTTCTCTACTGCAACGTTTTGCTGATTTTGTTTCCTTTTACATGACTCTTCATATACCCTGATTGCATACGTTTTCAGTTCTTTAGTCTAACGCTTATACTGACTTTATTTACTTTACGTTGCTCATTCTTTATCATTAATAAATATATTTTCTTTAAAGCAAATATCCGCGTGGTCTTCGCTCTCTGTTGCTTAGCCCGGCACAGGCTGCACGTAACAATACAATTACATATTACATTAATGATATCTGTTACTTCTGATTCTGTTCTGTTTACCATAGAGGTTTATTGCTGTTCTCCCAGATCTTATCGATGCCAGGCTGCATGGAGGGTTAGGGACTTTTGCCCATGATAGAACCAATCCAAAGAGTGAGCTCATTGTCTTTGATGATAGCGATCCTGACAGAAGTTTATTTAATTGTTTATGGTAATCATTCTCAAGCCTTATTTAAATACAGTTTTTTACAATCACTTTGCTACTTTTTCAGAACCTTGATGTCATTTTTAAAAAATCTAGACAGAAAAAATGATTATCACTTGTAACACAGGCTGTCTAATGCTCAAAACATTGCCTTGCACATTCACATCTTTAAAGGAATCTTGTTCAAAACACAAATTTACTTTGAAATACCATTGAAACATAACTATTGATCACCCACACACAAGCAACCAATAGTTTCACTGCGTCATTGTTCGTACAATCATTAAATATTGTAGAACAAAATAGGTGATACAGGTTTCATTATGGTACTACATGTACAGTAAATACGTCTCTGTAAAAGTACTGCAGTAGTAGAGAGAATACTACAGACACAGTGGAATCATTGAACAAAGTTTGTTATATATTGATGCAAAACACTACAGTACAATCACACCATAGGTTTATTTGAATCAAAGCAAAAATAATTAGCTATGAAATAGAAAAGAAAAGACAGTACTGTAAAACATCAAATGCATTGTTCCTCAACAGCTTGTTTGTATTGTAAGAAACAAAACAGGAGTGATTACTTCATCTACAGCAATATCATTGACTTGATTGCAAATAAATGCACAGACCCTATTTAAACTGAACAGAGATGACATAACTGAATTCAATGATGAACTGCCTTTAACTATCATTTTGCATTATTGACACACTGTTTTCCTAATGAATGTTGTTCAGTGCTTTGACGCAATGTATTTTGTTTAAAGCACTATATAAATAAAGGTGATTGATTGATTGATTGACTGTACTTCTACATTGTCATCAACTCTGTGTTGTGGATTTAGGCACAGGTTCTCATCTACATCACAATGGATGTTTTCATTAGCCAAACATCTTGGAAAAAACCTTCGGGCATGGCGAATCCAGGCCTGACACTGGTCTGCTGTGATGTCATTGCAGGCGTCATCCATGGCCTGGAGAAGAGTGACTTGTTCATGAGGGTGTCTATCATGAACCTTCCGTCTCCATGCGGAGAAAAATTCCTCAATCGGGTTAAGGAAGGGAGAGTATGGGAGTAAAAACAAGGTGGTAAATTGTGCATGGGCCTGAAAGCATTCTTGCACCACATTAGCATGATGGAACCCGACATTGTCCCACACAATGACATAGGTCACACCTTCAGCTCTACAAACCTGATCGAGCTTGTCAAGGTGACAAGGAGAGCTGCATTATATGGTCCAATATGAGGTCTGCCTCCCACCACACAATCTTCTGATATAGCCCCACACATGGTAATGTTGGTCCCACGTTGTCCAGGTACTTAGATGGTTGCCCGTTGACCAATGAAATTCCGACCTCTCCTCCTTGTCTTGGCCAGATTAAAACCTGCCTCATCCAAATATATGAATTTGTGATGGTCATCATCAGCATCCAGCTCCATCACCCTCTAAAAATACATTTTGGAAAGAGATTTAGAGATTACTCTGCAATGTAGAATTTTTGGGAATGTTTTTACAACAGCCATCTTGAAATCTGAACTTACCTGAACATACTCAGTCCTCATTTGCTTCACTCCGTCTGCATTTCTTTCGAAAGGCACATGGTATAGTTGTTTTATAGATACCTGGTGCCTTTTTTTATGTATTTGAATAATGAAGAGAAGCATATTGAGTTTGGCTTTTATCATCTTAGTCCATTATGCCACATTTTGCGGTATGTGAGGAAAATACTATATACATATTCATTAAAATAATGAACTGTAAATTTAATTTGATATTTTAATAGCATCTTAATACATTAAGCCATGTTAAGTGTTTATGTTTTTCTACGCTTAGCGAGAGACTTTGCACAAACGTTTATATTCTGGTGTTCTGGCACGGATTTGCCGGTCTTGTCTTTTTCTTGCAGGACCCTGTACATTATAGTACTAAATTAGGTTTAATCATTTAATCACCACTACAGCTTCTTGTCTCCATTGGCAACATGCACAATTTGTGTCGATTGCAAGTGTCACAGGTAGCAGAGAGTGCAAGTTGCGATTGCAGGTGACATCGTAATTTAGTTTCTTTTTTCTTGTCTTCGCCACCTGGCTACTGTTATAAAATGTTGTGAAATTTAAACAAAAAGTGATAAAAATTTCAACAAAATAAAAAAAAAGACTGCAAGTGATGTCACTAACAAGTTTTTAGGTCCTATAATTAACACCTCTGTTTTTTCAGAATTGAGCAGTAAGAAATTACTCGTCATCCAGTTTTTTATATCGACTATCCATTCCATTTGTATTTCACATTGATGTGTTTCACCTGGCCGCAAAGAAATATAGAGCTGAGTATCATCAGCATAACAGTGAAAGCTAACACCATGTTTCCTGATGATATCTCCCAAGGGTAACATATAAAGCGTGAAGAGTAGCGGCCCTAGTACTGAGCCTTGAGGTACTCCATACTGCACTTGTGATTGATATGATACATCTTCATTCACTGCTACGAACTGATGGTGGTCATATAAGTAAGATTTAAACCATGCTAATGCACTTCCACTGATGCCAACAAAGTGTTCAAGTCTATGCAAAAGAATGTTGTGGCCAATTGTGTAAAACGCAGCACTAAGATCCAATAAAACTAATAGAGAGATACACCCACGATCAGATGATAAGAGCAGATCATTTGTAACTCTAAGGAGAGCAGTCTCAGTACTATGATACGGTCTAAATCCTGACTTGAAATCCTCACATATACCATTTTTCTCTAAGAAGGAATATAATTGTGAGGATACCACCTTTTCTAGTATCTTGGACAGAAAAGGGAGATTCAAGATTGGTCTATAATTAACTAGTTCTTTGTGGTCAAGTTGTGGTTTTTTGATGAGAGGCTTAATAACAGCCAGTTTGAAGGTTTTGGGGACATATCCTAATGACAATGAGGAATTAATAATAGTCAGAAGAGGATCTATGACTTCTGGAAGCACCTCTTTTAGGAGCTTAGATGGTATAGGGTCTAACATAAATGTTGTTGGTTTTGATGATTTAAAAAGTTTATACAATTCTTCGAAAGAGCATAGACTTAAAAATCCAAGATGTGTGGCGAACACAATGGGCCCGTTTTTTTTTTTTTTTTTATTCTGTATGTCATGCTAGTATTGCTGTGAGGTTCATGGTAATAATTCTACATTTTTACTCAGGTATTTTTCTTTTGGTACTGTGTTGGGTTGCCCAATTTAGAAAAGATTTTTGCTCTTAGAGAAACACCCAGTGAAAGGAGCTGATAATGGCAGCAGAGTAACATTTTGGGGCTGAAAGTTGATGGAGTAATGTTTTCTTGTGTGACGGTTGCATAGGCACCGATTTATTTTTTCCGTCTGTGTTCGGCACATACACCTTTTCATTTTTTTAAAATTCATGTATACATAAACAAAAATTACTTAAAGGCATAATATGTAAGATTTATGTAATGAAATATCCAAAAGCCACTTGCACATTGTTATATATTTCATGCAGTTGTGCACTTACCTTATGCCAAAAATTCCCAATGATTTGTAAATCCAGAGAAATTCCCATTTTAAATTCATTATTTTCTATTGATGGCTGTTTGAAAAGTGTTGGCTGCAGTATTAAATTTAGATCTGCAAGATGTTACACCATGAATCTTTTTCCATGTTTTTACAGTGTTATAATGAGCACACTCGCACCCTAAAGAGAGCAGCCCGAAAAATGGAGTGCAGCTGGAGGAAAACAAAACTAGAGGTATTTCGTATTGCTTGCTTGACTAAAAAGCTGAGGCTCTACCCCTCCCTGACTGCGGGTGTCGCTGTTGGACAGTGTTTTCTCTGCGTCCTGCTGACCTTGCTGTAGCTGATCGTAGCTCTGTGTAGTTGTTTTTTTTTTTCCTCTTTTTTTTCCTTTATCTTACTATCACTCTCTGATTTTTTAAAGTGATGAAATATAACTTAATTCACACCATATTTCTGATATTATCGATCAAGCTTATCAGATTAATTTTGATCATTCACTTTTATTTCAACACCTACATTGCGTTAGAACTCGTTGGCTTGTCATTAGCGTTTTCATTCAAACCTATCGCTGTTTCCTTTTCTCCTCTCCTCTCTCTCTCGCTCTAGTTTTTCACAAGTTCATCAAACAACTATGGTAAGAATATTTCATCAAGCACGATTCCTGTACATTGTTCGGTTCCGGAAACAGAGCCCCTGCAGCAGGGCAACTGGGTGACGGTGAGGCAGCGTAGTCGTGGGTCAAAACACCGCTCTTCTGTTCCGATCAAAACATTAAACAGGTTCCCCCCACTCAGTGATGCACCCACTGAGAAACTTGAACTTGCAAGCACGATGTCAGACACTGTAATATGCTCTGGTCCCCTCCCTGCTTACCGTGGTGACGAGATGCATAGCACATTGTCATCACTCAATGGCTGGATGTCTAAGTGGTTCCCACAGAATAACATAGGTTTCATAGACAATTGGACAAACTTTTGGGGCAGACCAGACCTGTTTAAAAGAGATGGTCTTCATCCCTCCTGGGGCGGCGCCGCTCTTTCTCTCTAGAAATATGGCAAATAGTCTTATTGTTTATACTTGACTAACTGGGGCCCAGGTCAGGAAGCAGACAGACTGGCTAAACTGACCATCTGCTAGCTGCCTCCCGTCACAGAGGTCAGTTAATTCTCAGCACATAGAGACTCTTTCACCTAGATATCACACTATACAGACTGTGTCTGTTCCCCGAACTAGAAAATACAAAAAACGTCCAAACCAAGTTAAGGTTAACAATTTAATTGAGGTTCAACAAATAAAAAACAGATGCAATATGGATAAACAAATGATAAAGCTTGGCTTATTGAATATCAGATCCCTTTCTACGAAAACACTTTTTGTAAATAATATGATCACTGATGATAATATAGATGTGCTCTTTTTGACAGACACCTGGCTAAAACCTGATGATTACATTATTTTAAATGAGTCCACCCCCCAAGATTACTGTTATAAACACGAGCCGCATCTAAAAAGGCAAAGGGGGAGGAGTTGCTTCAATTTATAACAACGTTTTCAGGATTTCTCAGAGGGCAGGCTTCAAGTATAACTCGTTTGAAGTAATTGTGCTTCATATAACATTATCCAGAGAAACCAATGTTAATGATAAATCCCCTGTTATGTTTGTACTGGCTACTGTATACAGGCCACCAGGCCACCATACAGACTTTATTAAAGAGTTTGGTGATTTTACATCCAAGTTAGTTCTGGCTGCAGATAAAGTTTTAATAGTTGGTGATTTTAATATCCATGTTGATAATGAAAAAGATGCATTGGGATCAGCATTTATAGACATTCTGAACTCTATTGGTGTTAGACAACATGTTTCAGGACCTACTCATTGTCGAAATCATAATCTAGATTTAATACTGTCACATGGAATTGATGTTGATAGTGTTGAAATTATTCAGCCAAGTCATGATATCTCAGATCATTATTTAGTTCTGTGTAAACTTCATATAGCCAAAATTGTAAATTCTACTTCTTGTTACAATTATCGAAGAACCATCACTTCTACCACAAAAGACTGCTTTTTAAGTTATCTTCCTGATGTATCCAAATTCCTTAGCATATCCAAAACCTCAGAAGAACTTGATGATGTAACAGAAACTATGGACTCTTTCTTTTCTAGCACTTTAAATACAGTTGCTCTTTTACGCTTAAGGAAGGTTAAGGAAAACAGTTTGACACCATGGTATAATGAGCCTCGCACCCTAAAGAGAGCAGCCCGAAAAATGGAGCGCAGCTGGAGGGAAACTAAACTAGAGGTATTTCGTATTGCTTGGCGGGAAAGTAACCTATCCTACAGAAAAGTGGCTAAATTAACGAAAAATAAAGCCTCAACAAGTGTTGACATTTCCCAACACCACAGCAGTAATGACTTTATGAACTACTTTACTTCTAAAATCTATTAGAAATAAAATTGCAACCATTCAGCCGTCAGCTACAGTATCACATCAGACAGTGCACTATAGACCCCCTGAGGAACAGTTCCGCTCATTCTCTACTATAGGAGAGGAAGAATTGAATAAACTTGTTAAATCATCAAAACCTACATTTATGATAGACCCTATTCATATGTTAGGGTTTTTTATGACCTCAAGGTTAGATTATTGTAATGCTTTATTGGGTGGTTGTTCTGCACGCTTAGTAAACAAACTACAGCTAGTCCAAAATGCAGCAGCAAGAGTTCTTACTAGAACCAGGAAGTATGACCATATTAGCCCGGTCCTGTCCACACTGCACTGGCTCCCTATCAAACATCGTATAGATGTTAAAATCCTGCTAATTACTTATAAAGCCCTGAATGGTTTATCTCCTCAGTACTTGAGCGAGTTCTTATTGCACTGTAGTCCTCCACCTCCTCTGCATTCTCAAAACTCAGTTTGATAATACCTAGAATATCCTTTTACTATTTAGCGCCCAAACTCTGGAATAACCTACCTAACATTGTTCGGGCGGCAGACACAGTTTGTCAGTTTAAATCTAGATTAAAGACCCATCTCTTTAACCTGGTTCACACATAACACACTATCATATTTCTAATATTCAGATTAGGGCTGGGTGATAAAATTATTACATTAAATTATAAATAATTATAATTTTCCTCAATAAATCGATAACAATAGTTTGGAATGAAAAAGCATTACAATGTCGTCCCTTCACATGATTATGCCAGTATCAATTTACTGAGTGCCAGAGGAGCTCCTAAAACGCTGCATGCTTTGTGAGCAAGGCCAAGTCCGCTGATCGGTCCCTCCATGGCTGTGGGAAGTAATACAAATTGTTCTCATCCTGCACTGAACCTGCCAAATCCCACAGTTAGAGGACAAATGTGATAGATGGGCCTTGTTCTGAGCTGTCAGTGCGTTTGTTTTACAATTAGACATCTCCAGGTGGTGTTGCTGAAAAAGGCAGCTCGTCTTCAGACGTGAATCCTCTTTACGTCAGACCTGAGCGAGTATATGACAGATAAATATTGCCTGAAATTTCATTATGTCAGACCTTCACCCCATCCTGGCTGGGGGCTGTGACACATGTCCTTGACACCCAGATATAGGTGCAGATATTTTTCATAAAGGTGTTGGGAGGATCGTAATTGCATCAGGTGATTTGTGCTTCAAAGTACAATGATGCTAATTCAAAACAGCTTAATCCTTGAGTAAACTAAAGCATACGTGGATATGAATACACATATATAACGAATGCCTTTTGTTACTATCATACTTATAAAGTGATTATTCATGCTCAGATTCCTTATTCGATATAAATGAAAAGAGCTTAGCTCCGCAGACTCATTAAACAGAGAACAGCTAAAACAACCCATAACAGATCAGTGAAGCACTAGTTCATCAGACTCATGTTTTCAAATGAAATCCACAGCAGTGAAGTGTCAAACTGGATCTACACTGCATTCAAGGCAAAATATGATGTTGTTCATAGTTTATTTTTTTTTAAATGGGAAGAATCTCAAGAAATCCAGCCCTGTGAGAGTCCAAAAGAAAATCTATCTGATTAAAAATAGACTCAGATAATTAAGTGGAAGCACAGTAATAAACCCAAGTAAATGTGCCTGGCAGCCATCTTACAACAGCCTGCTCCTATTTAGGTTGTGTGAGTAAACTATAGCTCTGTCTTTAGCAAATATCCGAAAGGGTCAAGACATTTGGTCAGGACTGCCTTCCAATAACACGTACCTTCAAATCAGCAATAAAATCTGACAAAAACGCTTCACATGGACATATAAACTATTTCATAACAGACTGCCCCTGAAGTGACAGAACTAAATCTGTTTTGTCCTTAAATTGTTATTATTATTTTTTTTCAGTTTAACATGGTGTTCAGATATTAGAGCCTCATATATGATCTGTAAGCAGAAACACAGCAAATAATCTTTTTATTTTTTTATTTAGAAGATTCTTTCTTTGGGAACATGCTGCACAACTCCTTGTTCAAGCTCTTGTTCTGTCCAGGCTGGACTATTGCAATGCTCTCTTGGCAGGTCTTCCAGCCAGTTCTGTCAAACCTTTACAATTAATCCAGAACGCAGCAGCAAGATTAATTTTTAATGAGACGAAAATAATACACCTCTGTTTATTAGTCTGCACTGGCTACCAATAGCTGCTCGCATTAAAATTCAAGGCATTGATGTTTGCATACAACACCACCACTGGCTCTGCACCCCTTTACCTAAATTCATTACTTCAGACTTATGTGCTTCTAGAAGCTTGCGTTCTGCAAGTGAACGTCGCTTGATTGTGTCATCCCTAAAGAGTCACTTTTACGGACTTTTGAATTAAATGTTCCTCCTGGTGGAATGACCAGAAAAAAAAATCTAACTACCTTTCTAATGTTTTTGTATTACTCTTTTCTTTTCATTTATTATACAATTCTAAAAACAAAAAGAGACCTCTAACACTAGCTTGCTCTATTCTTTTTCTATTCTGTTTTTTTTATTTATTATATTATTTAAAACCCCTTGCTATATGTACTGTGTTAACCTAACTGAGACTTGTTATAGCACTTATATATCATTGCTCTTTTTGTTGTTTTTGATTGCTTCCACTGTCTTCATGTGACTCGCTTTGGATAAAAGCATCTGCTAAATGAATAAATGTAAATGTAAATAAAAGATGATGCAAAAGAATGTGTGCAATACTCATGACACAAACATCAGACGAGAAATTTGCTTCTGAAAACTGGAATCCTTAAAAGAAGGCACTTGACTTGTTTTTTCTCTGAGGAAAGATGTTTTGATATTATAAAGATCACAGGTGCTTCTCAATAAATTAGAATATCGAAGAAAAGTTCATTTATTTCAGTAATTAATTAATTAATGAAGTAATTAATGTTGTTCAGTGCTTTGGCGCAATGTATTTTGTTTAAAGCACTATATAAATAAAGGTGATTGATTGATTGATAATTCAACTCAAATTGTGAAACTCATGTATTAAATACATTCAATGCACACAGACTGAAGTAGTCTAACTCTTTGGTTCTTTTAATTGTGATGATTTTTGCTCACATTTAACAAAAACCCAACAATTCACAATCTCAATAAATTACAATATGATGACAAGCGAATCAGCTAATCAACTCAAAATACCTGCAAAGATTTCCTGAGCCTTCAAAATTGTCTCTGACAATCACTGACACCCTTCACAAGGAGAGTAAGTCAAGTCAAGTCACCTTTATTTATATAGTGCTTAAAAAAAATACATTGCATCAAAGCAACTGAACAACATTCATTAGGAAAACAGCTTAATAAATTCAAAAAAAAAAAAAAAATCACAAAAATTAATTGCCAATAAGCTGGCTGTTCACAGAGTGCTGTATCCAAGCATGTTAACAGAAAGTTGACTGGAAGGAAAAAAGTGTGGAAGAAAAAGATGCACAACAGTGAGAACTGCAGCCTTAATGAGGATTGTCAAGCAAACTGGATTCAAGGATTGTAGAGAACTTCACAAGGACTGGAATGAGGCTGGGGTCAAGGCATCAAGAGCCACCACACACAGACGTGTCAAGGAATTTTTTTTTCAGATGATAACAAGATTTGTATTTCTTTTGGAAACCAAGGTCCTAGAGTCTGGAGGAAGGCTGGAGAAGCTCATAGCCCAAGTTGCTTGAAGTCCAGTGTTAAGTTTCCACAGTCTGTGATGCTTTAGGTTCAATGTCATCTGCTGGTGTTGGTCCATTGTGTTTTTTGAAAACCAAAGTCACTGCACCCGTTTACCAAGAAATGTTGGAGTACTTCATGCTTCCTTCTGCTGACCAGCTTTATGAAGATGCTGATTTCATTTTCCAGCAGGATTTGGCACCTGCCCACACTGCCAAAAGAACCAAATATTGGTTAAATGACCATGGTGTTGGTGTGCTTGACTGGCCAGCAAACTCACCAGACCTGAACCCCAGAGAGAATCTATGAGCTATTGTCAAGAGGAAGATGAGAAACAAGAGACCAAACATTGCAGATGAGCTGAAGACCACTGTCAAAGAAACCTGAGCTTTCATACCACCTCAGCAGTGTCACAAACTGATCACCTCCATGCCACGCTGAACTGAAGCAGTAATTAAAGCACAAGGAGCCCCTGCCAAGTATTGAGTACATGTACAGTAAATGAACATACTTTCCAGAAGGCAAACAATTTGTTGAGAATGTTGAGAGTGAATTGGTGGGTTTTTGTTAAATGTGAGCCAAAATCATCACAATTAAAAGAACCAAAGACTTAAACTACTTCAGTCTATGTGCAATGAATTTATTTAATGCATGAGTTTCACAATTTGAGTTGAATTACTGAAATAAATGAACTTTTAGACATTATTATATTTTGAGAAGCAACTGTATGCAAAAAAATGTAATGCCATTTCAGTAGCAAATGTCTCATGAGAAACCATGTGGAGTCGAGTGCCTGACAAAACCCTAGCTGGAAGACAGGTCAAATCTTCTTTCCTTCTGAAAAACCACTCCAATTCAACATGAAGAGGAAATGACTGAGCAGTTTAAAAAACAAAACACAGCACAATATATGCTGTTTAAATCATTAGAGAAATCAGATCGGCAGAATTTTACAGCTTTTAGTCCTACTAGCTTTTTTTTTCTATCTTTATACTAGTGCAGGGGTTTCAGACTGAAAGAAGCAAGAATGTGTTCGGGGCTCCACGTACAGATACTATGACAAATAATAATAATAATAATAATAATAATAATAAATAATAATAATATTTGGGGGTCCTTGACATCAAAAATCATACACCTTCTGTGCTAATGTACTCCAACTGAACAAAAATACATATTTATTTAGTTCCCGGGAATAGTCAGGAATTATGACAAAATCATAATCAGCACAGATGGATGAATCAAGTGTGCGTTTAGATAAACCTGTGATGTGAGGATCTGCTGGGTGAGATAAGACTCATCTCTCTCTCTCTCTCTCTCTTTCTCTCTCGAGCTGCAGGTCTTGTGATTATCTTTGCTAAATCAAACGCGTGGGGTTCAACTTTTGTGTGTGGGTTGAACAGGACAGAGCTGCACTCAACACTGCAGCAGGGTGGGAAGATGCATTCTGCTATTAAACACGTATTCAGTCTGGATCCATCAGTCAAGCCGCGATGAAAACATGCACATGGATGTGCACATGTGTTGGGATGCATGATACATTGTCTTTCAGTTTAATTAAAACATGAGAAGAAGTGACATTTATCATGCTGTGCTCAGATGAGAAACATGGCTTTGTTGGCATGCATCCATATGTACACACACATACACTTGGACGGACACAAAGATCTTTGAGCACTTTGACCCCGTGGAAGTCACAAAGAACTGCTCTCCCACACTTTGCCTGCAGCGTCAACAGCACGATCCAGAGATTACACCTTGCAGCTCGACTCTCCCTGGTAATTAATGCAGTTGATCACAAACTGTAATTTCTTACATAAAACATCCCCCGATTTTTTGAAAGTTTTAGCTTGGGTGCAGGTAAGAGGTGGAGAGAAAGTGAGACGGGGTGCAACAATGCCTTTGATGGCAGAACAGGCTTCTCTGCTTAAATGCTTGGGGAAGCTCAAGCGTGTCAGGACTACAGATCCTCTGGGAAATCAAGACTTGGAGGAAGACAGACTCTCTGTAAAAAATCCCCAGCTTTAAGCACTGAGATCTGTCTTTGTGAAATCTGAAGTTTTGGGACAGTCCTGACTGGAAAGATCGGTGAAAGACCTCATGTGTCTCGTTACATCTGATTCTGAGGGTCTCTCCTGTAATGAGGTTGAGTTTCGAGCGTTCACTGTGTGATGTCTACGTCTTCATTCATCTTCTGAGCAGATCTGTGTTTTCACAAGAAGTTATAAAAATAAATAAATATTTGACATCATTTCCAGCAGGCTCCAGGACCCTTGGAGATCTTGTAAAAATGTTCAGTAGTGATTCGAGGGCTGATGGAGATCAGTGTGAGAGATGAGTGTGTGCAGGGCTCACCAATGCAGGACGATTTTAGATCTTACAAGATGTTAATGTGTCTGAAAAATGCTATCTATTGATTCAGAGAAACAGGAATGTTACTGCTGCATGCTATTGAGATTGTTGTAAAAGCATAATAATTAATTTAAACACATCTACAGGTTCAGATTCTGGCTATCAGAAGCACACTGGCACAATCTTATCCTCTAAGAGTAAAGAATGATTTACTGTCCTTCACATGGATGAGTAGCTCAATTCAATCTGACCCTGCAATGCAGTCGAAGACAGCCAGAGCTTCTCTCAGTGTGACAGCTGCAGCACAAAACATCAAGTTGTGATTAAATTCAGGTAAAGAAATCCCAGAACACATCACCAGAGAGGAGGAGAGCCTTTCCAATGATTTCAAGGGGCAGTTTTATTGGTGTTTGTATTGTGTTGGTCTACATCTTCTCACATTAACATTTACTTTGATTTTTGCCATCTTAATATTACTGTCGGGAAAAGCTAAACATCATTGACCACGTGTCACTTTCTTTCACCCAAATGTTCTACTTAAATGTTAATTTATTTCTTCTTTAAACATTTCAGAAATATACAACATTTTTACATAACTTCTGTCCTCTAGAACAAAATTATTTCAACACCTAGTTTGCTTGTCCCTATTCACGAGACTGTGTCCAGAAACAATATCTCCACGGTGTGCTTTCTCTTCTCACACAGATCAGTTTATAAAGAAGGGCTGTTATAATGTTCACTTGTACACTGCAAACGGAGGAATGAATTAATTTGCTGGGCTTTTCTTTTTGTGTGATTTGATCCTAACAAAGAGCGTGTCTGTAGATCATTAGCGCCATCTGCTGACAGATTGTATTAGTTACTACTATATTTTCTAGAATAGGATATACATAACCTAGTCCAGTTTCAGTATTCATTAATTTCATTTTTATATCAAATCAGATTTTCACAGTCTTTAAAAACAAATCTAAAGTGACACAGCCGCTACTTCTTAGTTCCTGAGATGGATGGGGGGGGTTGCGTCCAATAATAGATCTCAGGCACTTGAATCGGTCTCTGAGGAGATTCAGGTTCAAGATGCTCACTATTCCCATCATCGTGAACCAAATTCAATCCAAGGATTGGTTTGTCACGATAGATCTGAAGGACGCATACTTCCACATTTCCATCCTTCCATCTCACAGGAAATTCCTGAGGTTCACCTTCGGGGGCGAGGCGTACCAATATCGGGTTCTTCCGTTTGGCCTAGCTCTCTCCCCTCGCACATTTACAAAATGTATGGATGCAGCTCTAGCACCGCTGAGGCTTCAGGGTCTCAGGGTTCTCAATTATATCGATGACTGGCTGATTCTAGCCCAGTCACAAGAGCTGGCAGTCGGCATCGAGATACTGTCCTTGCCCATATTCAGAGCCTGGGATTGAGACCCAACACGAAAAAGAGCATGTTGGCACCAGCCCAGAGAACCACGTTACTGAGAGTGGTGTGGGATTCGGTCTCGATGCAGGCACAATTGTCTCCTGCACGGATCGAATCCATCCTGGCCACGGTGACCAGGATAAAGCTAGGCCAGGCCATCACTGTAAAAAATTTCCAGAGAGTGTTAGGTCTCATGGCAGCAGCATCCAATATCATTCCATTCGGTCTTCTGCACATGAGGCCCTTGCAGTGGTGGTTGAAAACCAAGGGGTTCTCCCCGAGGGGAAACCCATTTCGCATGATCAGGGTTACGCGCAGATGCCTTCGTTCCCTATCTATGTGGAAGAGGGCTTGGTTTCTGTACCAAGGTCCCGTGTTGGGAGTGTCATGTCGCTGGAAAACTGTCTCGACAGACGCCTCCCTCACGGGCTGGGGCGCGGTCATGGACGGACGCTTTTCGAGAGGTCCATGGCAGGACCATCATTCCTCCTGGCATTAAACTGCCTGGAAATGTTGGCAGTGTTCCGAGCTCTGAGGAGCTTCCTGCCGGATCTCAAGGGTCATCACATCCTTGTGAGGACGGACAATATGTCTGTGGTGGCCTAGATAAACCATCAAGGGGGTCTGAGGTCTCGCCCTATATACAGACTGGCGCATCAGATCCTATTGTGGTCCCAGGGCAAATTGTTGTCTCTCAGAGCAACATACATCCCAGGGAATCAGAGAGCAGACATCCTGTCGAGGCAGGGGCTGAGGCCCGGGGAATGGAGACTCCATCCTGAGGTGGTGGAGTCCATATGTCAGAGGTTCGGCCCAGTGGAAGTGGATTTAT